>NW_021853733.1:41881-53471 GCF_003651465.1 Formica exsecta
AATATTTATTATTTTCCTTGTATAAATACGATAATTTTAATATTGACATATTTTAATAACATTAGTTAATTGATCAGTAAATAACCTTAAAAGGACGATTAAATGACGTTATTTCTGTGACGATAATATGTCGTCCAAAATATCACGTCTGTGTTACGTCATTATTTAGTCGACTGACGTCATATGACGAGAAATGACCTTAAAATGACGTTATAATAACGACACCTTGCTACCTGGGTACTCAGTGTACTCGAAATGGTAGAGGGGGTGGTTCGGGGGAAACGGGAGAGATCTTGAGAATCGAGAACACGGGAGCTAAAATGAGTATTCGATATGTTAAAATAAAAATAACAATAATATATTAAAAAAGAAAACAAGAGTATAGAACAGTTCGTATAAGTAGTAGCTTTCGGTGACAGTGGGTATTTTCCATGCAAATATGATATCATGTTACTTCCGCGGAGATCGACACGACCGTGCGCAACAGTATTAAATTACCGGGCGTCTTACGTGATTCAAGCTCGATTTTTCGGCCGCGAGGATTTCCACCATACGTGACTTATTTAGGCCGCGACAACTAAAGAAATCTCTCGAACGCGCCGGTAATGACTTTACGCACGCCCGTGAATCCGCTTCGATACAATCGAAATTCCCAGGTTGTAGGACTCGAATCGGTCCTTCAGCAAGGCTCGCGGTGAGCCGGTATGTGCCTCGATAACAATACTGACGATCTTTACGTCGAAATGCGCAAGATACAATTCGACGGACTCGCAAAAACTAATAACGGGCTCAAAGACACCCAAAGACCTAACCTAACCCGATAGATATTCTGTACGATATTTAAAAATTACGCTTTCTCTTCACTCAAATTTTCTATAACACGTACAAGATACTCGCTAACAATGCACAAAAGAAGACAGAAACTATCGAGAGTGACTGTGGTGTACGAGCCGCGTGGCGCAATACTTTACGCGATCCGGATTATCGATCGCGCGAACGTAAAAATCCCGATAATTTACAATATACAATAATTACAGACGCGAAACGAACATAAATGACTGTCGGCGGCGGTGAAATGTGTAGAGAGAGCTGATTTTCTATAATCCGGATGAGTAACGAATGCCCGTCGGCTGTTGCGACACAATTTACCCAAAATTCACAAAACGCGAGGCTCGACAACTATTACTCGTTCGTACGTACTCGTCCGAATTAATTACCTACAGGAATCGGCAGCTTTACAGAAGTTTGACGACGCTCGTCCCACCGGTCGGAATATCTACTTCGCAGGTCCTTCTCGATATCCATAGAACGCCTTTCGAGACCTGTGTCCTCGTGGATAGCTCGCCGAACAGTGCCGAGCGAGAGTCCGGAAAGATACGCCGGCGCAATAAATCGCGATTGTGCCACATGTGGCGCGTCGCGTTGCGCAGGGCCGTCCCGCGGTCCTTTCGGTCCTTACTGTCGTCACGGCCGTATCGTCGGGTTCATCGCCCCGAAATTTTACCAAATTCGGTTGTTTTCCGGCTTGGAGGTGCGGGCTTTCGGCAGCGCCCGATCGGCTCTCTTTCCTATTTGGTCGAATAGATCCCGGGATGAGAGTCTTCTCGCCGCTCCGTCCTTAGGACTCCCTCGCTTTGTGCGGGTAGAGTGGCCGCCCCGTTGGCCGGATTCATCCGGCCCTCCGCGCCTTTTACCTGCCGTAAAAGATGGAACACATGAACGGCAGCGATGATAACATGTTACCAACGATTCATTATAAATAACATAATCATGACCTGACGGCTCCCGCTCCCTGGAAGTCTCGGACTCCCGTCTCGGCCGCTCCTCTTCTTTCTTCCTTTCCGTCCGCCGGATGGGATCTTGTCGCTCAACCCGGTGTCGACAACTAATTCGCGGGCTCACTACCGCGACTTATAACTAAAATTTAAATGCGGGATAGATAACTCAACGTGCGCCGCATAGCGATAAATGAACGAACTAGCAATTACCGAATACTGTTTTTTGTAATGTTTTTGGAATGTTGCTGTAACATTTTTATGAAATATTTCAATTACATGTTCCAATTCCAATTTTATTTATACGGAAGTTAACTTCTAATTTTATGTTAAGTAGACAATAATGAATGACTTTCACTTATTCGGATACTTTATGTCCGATTGAGCATTTTTGTCTGATTTTCTAAAAACCAGTTCAATATCTGAATTTTCCTGTATCGTGTCAGACATTAAACTGATAGAAATAGTTGTTATTAGTCGTCTTTTGCAGGCTTTATATACACTCCATGACAAAAATTTGAATACGAGTATATAGAATGAATAGTGCGCCGCATAGCGAATGAACTATAAACCTGCGGCAATCAATCACTAGCGGTTTTTCCGTAAAAGTATAATGTTCATTAAGGACTAATTAATATCGGTTATTATACATAACTATACGCTCAGCAGGTGGCAAAACAGAACGGACATATGATATGCTATCTCTTTCTCCCATCACATATAGCCATAAACATTGTGAATCTCCAGACTCATATGATATATTGACAAAAATTTGACCTTGACGATACGAAGTGAATACTAGTATATGACCACAAATACGTTTTATGAGATTATTTTTCCAACAACAGAATTTTTCTGTTTTTATTATGATGCTATATACATATTGCATTAACATTTACTTAAGTAGTGTTAATAGGCGGGTTCTAAGTAGGGTTGCCACCCGTACTTTAAAATAAAGTATTGTACGTTATTTTGGACGTACATACTTTATATTTTGTAAAGCAATGAAGTACGCTAAAATACTTTATTTTACGAATACTAAGTTTTCATTAACACGTTCACCGTGTCACGTATATGTGATTTATTACTATGTTATACCGAAACGCTCCGCCGTGAAATGATTGAACTAATTTCAACCGCTATCTGAAGTTAGTCGCACTTTTCAGTGAAACGGTGAACGTTAACAACTTTAACCTAAAAACTCAAATCAAATATGAACATTTTGTGAATATAATTGAATCGTTAAATCTGCAAAAACTTAATATTAATATGGACAATCTATATTCTGAAATATTAGTAATGAATGAATTACTTGCAAAAATAATTGATTGTAAAGATTTTACAGATATAAATATAACTACTGCACAAAAATGGCAGTATATTTTTAATCGATGTGACGATTTTCCGAATATTTATAAAGTTATTTCATATCTTTTGTTTGTTTCCGCCACTTCAGCATTTACTGAGAGAGTTTCCTCTGTGATGAATTTAAAATGGCGGAAAGAGAGGAACAAAGCTTCTCTAAATTTAATTAAAAATGAGTTGTTGATATATTTAAATTTAAATATCGGTTGTAAAGACGCTGTAGAAGTCTTTAAAAAAGACAAACACTTATTAGATATTGCAAAAAGTAATAAAAAATATGTATGGAAAAATAAATAATATAAAAAATATATGTACTTTTTTTTTTTATTTAACGTACTTTTTTTTCGTTCTCAAAGGCGTTACATACGTTATTTGTTTTAAAAAAAGGTGGCAACCCTATCGATGAGTGAAAATTAAACGAATGCAAGGTAAAAATAGAAGAAGCGTTTGTTTAAAAGAAATTTACAAAACCGGAAATGCAGAGAAAAGTTAATTAAATTAGACGAAATTATTTATTCACAAGTAAATAGTAAAAAAAAAATCAAACGTGAACTCCTGATATTTAATATTTTATTCCTATTCCTAATATTTTCTCTATTGTGCGCAGGGCCTAAGGTTAAAACCCGTTCATTCAAAAACGCTGATAGATTACGAATCAATATACCCTAGAATAGAAATTCTATGGTCAACTTCCCACTTATTGTCACGTGACCGATTTTAGTTCACTTCTATCTCGTATCAGAAATAGAAGGCGCAAGTCGGCTTCTTTTCCAAAAGAGAGTTTGCGCACTCTGGTCATACAATTTATCTTGAGGGTTTGTAAAATATATATTGAATCCTAAAATATTCTTGTAATCCGCTCAAAATCGAATAAATACAGACAATATACTTATTCTAGTAGCTAAACTAGATTTATAATTTATGATATTAAAATGCAATTAATATGCATTTAGATTTAGAGAATCTTAGCAGTAAGATAACCTATAAAAAGAATTTATGTTTGCACACAGGATGGCACCAAGATATGAATTGGCTGTTGGGCTTAGGGTTGCCACCCGTACTTTAAAATAAAGTATTGTACGTTATTTTGGACGTACATACTTTATATTTTGTAAAGCAATAAAGTACGCTAAAATACTTTATTTTACGAATACTAAGTTTTCATTAACACGTTCACGGCGGATGTTACCGTGTCGCGTATATGTGATTTATTATTATGAGCGCATTCCGTTTCACACATTGAGCGCATAGATCGCCTGGAAATCTATAGTTCACGTAACATATATTAGTATTAGAGGAACAAAGCTTCTCTAAATTTAATTAAAAATGAGTTGTTGATATATTTAAATTTAAATATCGGTTGTAAAGACGCTGTAGAAGTCTTTAAAAAAGACAAACACTTATGAGATATTGCTAAAAGTAATAAAAAATATGTATGGAAAAATAAATAATATGAAAAATATATGTACTTTTTTTTTATTTAACGTACTTTTTTTTCATTCTCAAAGGCGTTACATCCCATACAGCACTGAAGCTTGCAACAACATTGCTGCAACATTGCGTTATTTGTTTTAAAAAAGGTGGCAATCCTAATCACGTCTTGCAGTGTTTTCTCTCTCGATCATATGACTTGCAATAAGGATGCAATATCGGAATGCCCTCCACTTTTTTCTCCTTCGGTGCTTGATCTTCTTCGCTCTTCAAGTGATACATATACATACATACGCGATCCGTGTGTATGCATGATACTTTCGGTTGTCATATACGTATACACCTAACCGCCGAGGGACACCATTCCTGCCCTTGAGTGTACACACACACACATATATAACATAAAAACAGTATTCAGTTGCTAGTTCATTTGTTTATCGCTATGCGACGTGCGATGCGTCCATCTCGCATTTAAGGCCGGTAATCATAGTCCGTTCTTATATTTAAGATTGTCTTAGGGCGGTATTCATAGTCAATTCTTATTTCAAGACTGTCTTAAGTAATGTCCTAAGATGCTAATATGGCTCTGTGATTGGTTTAGGACATCTTAAGATCGTGCTTAAGACGGTCTTAAATATAAAAACTGACTATGAATACCGGCCTTAATAGCGTTTTCGAATGAACGGATTAATCCAACTCGGATCAATTAATCACTATATTTTACTATGAATTCAAGTCTTTTATTGGCAGAGACGCTACAATGACGTCATTAATCGCTCTCAGAGCGATTAAACCTGTTACATTCAAAAACGCCATAAGTGTGGTCTTGGGTCGTCTTAAGATTCCATTCAACCAATGAAATGGCCGCACAGCATCTTAAGACCATACTTGAGATGATTTTAAATATAAGAACGGACTATGAATACCGGCCTAAGTTTTAGTCATGAGAATTATATAAAACTTGCAAAGAGCAATTGATAAGAGATTAAAGCCTAATACCACTTTGAAACTTTGAAAAAATCGAAATTTCTTTTTTTTGGCTTAAATGGCAATTTATAGTCATAAAAATAAGGTGCACTTGATTGAAATACAAAATTCGAATTTTTTATGACTGTACAGATGCTTACAATCGGCGCCGCATATCACTATGTAAAACTTTAAACGCGTTTTTTTTCAAAATGACTTTTTTGAAATTGGCGTGCAGTATAACTTCCACAATTTTTATCCGATTGATTTGAAATTTTGAGAGAATCTTTGTAAATCAATTATCCAAAGAAATATATATGTAAAGATTTTGCAAAATAACAAAAATTGTTTTTTTACGGCTATTTTTATAGCAAATTTTTTTGACGAAAAATGACACTTCTTTTTTAAACGTTCACCATTTTCATAAAAATTGAAATTTTGTAAAACCCCTACATATTTCTTTAGTAAATATCATATAGAAAATAAAAATTTTTGGTTTTTTGTTCTAGGTTAAACTGTGACGGAGAAATTTTGCACGCCGATTTGACCCTCGCCAAAAAATCGTCTCCGAAGATCCGCCATAACGACGTCTTTTTATTCAAAAAATATAAATAAAAATTCATTTTATGTATTTTAAAATATGTAGAATAAATACCTTTTTACAGATTTTTAATTGCTATTACCGTTTTCTAAAAAAAATTCTCAAAAATAGACCTTTTTTTTGTGGTTCAAAGTGGTGTTAGGCCTTAAAAATGTAATTATTTTGATCAATTCAATTTCTGATGCAATCCCAACATAGAGAATTCAGATATTGGACTGATTGTTTGGAAATCGGGCAGATAAATATCCAAAAAAGTTAAAATCATTCGTTTATTGTCTACTTAAGATGTAAAATACAACATTTTTGTTTTGATCGCGGGGAGAAGTTTTGTGGAAATAAAATTATTTATTTTATCTGTCAGCAATAACAGCCCAGATAGCCAAGTCTGCCAAAAACAAATTTTATGAAAAGTTGCTACAGACTTTGTTGACAAGACGAATGCAAATTAGATACAAGATTTGTTTTATCCTATGATGTCACCACAGTGCCAGCAGAGATGTAATAAAATCTGCTGACATAATTTGATAGCAAATTGAAGTCAAAAACCGAGCAAACCTTGCTGACATGACCGACATTAGATTGTCGGCAGAAACTGAGCAAGATCTGGCGTGCAGAATCTGACGGCAGATTGGCAGCAAGAACTGAACAGAATCTGCAAATACGTACACTTTTACATTTCCTTGTAAAAAACACGCATCAGAAATCTTATTATATGTAATAGTTTATTATCTTAGATTAAGAATGAGGCAATATGCTCATCAGGAAAATTTGAAATTGAAAAAGAAATTCGTTGTAAAAAAAAATTGTCCAAGTTGACGAATGAATAAGACGTGTACGCCTTAAGAAAAATAAAAGATATTGAAAAATTAAAGGATTAATTTTTATTTATTTAAAAAATTATTAATTTATTAATAATTAAAATAAAAATTATAATAAAATTAATTAAAATTAAAATAATTATATTAAATTAAAGTAAGTAATTAAATTAATTAGTTAAACAATTGAATTGGAATTTACCATAGTCAATCCATAGGTAAAAAATAATCCCTTTTAATAAAGAATTTTATCATTTCGCAGATGGAAAGTAAATTGATTTTATGTAGTGTGAAGTCGGATTTGCTGTTATCATGAGTCACAATTAATTATTGAATCGGTGTTTCTGCAATTGAAACTCAGTTGTTAAAAACAAATATACGATTTCTCCGCAGAGGGTCCGCCTTATATCCCCGCTTGACCGCTTTCTACTTCCAGGTTGGCTCGCTCGACCTTCGCCGCGTAGCGGCGCCGTCCGGAACTACGCGCGGACGCGTGAGCGCGTGGGCCGCCAAGTTGCGGGTCGCACTATTGTATCGCGGATTGTGCTTAATGTGACGACCTACGGCAGCCACAATATCCATTCGATTATTCGTGTTTATTTGGATTGACAACAATATGGATTAGAATGTAATGATTTTAGATTGGAAATAATCCGCGAAAGCGATATTAAAACCGATTATAGTTTGTTCGGAATTAAAATCGATTACTTATTAATCTGGGCGCGGATTGAACCGATTAAAACCGATTAAAACGGATTATGTTTTAATCGGTTTTAATCGACCATTTTTGGCAGGGAACCTCCTACAGCAATGATGCTATTCACGCTATTCGCTATTTCGCGCTTGCGCATTGCAGACAAAGGTTACAATCTGCCTTTCTCTTTTCTTAAGACGTGGTTCTCTCTCGCACCCAACTTGGACACAGGCTCAATCCATCATTCCCCTTGCAGGTATATATGTTCTAAGGCGGACACAGATGGCACCGGATTTGTTACTAAATTTTGTCCGAATTTGATGCCAATTTGGCGACAATTTGCTATCAAATTGCTATCTGGATGATGACAGATCACGTGATACGTGTGTAAATGTAGTTACAAGCCTGTGGGAGCAAATTTACGCAATATTATTGGCAAACTTTGATCACTTATAACTCAAAAACTATTGTAGCCTCGATATTTTTGTATTAAAATTTTTTACTCTATTTTGTCTCTAGAATATGCTATTAAAATATTGTATGGAGGTTGTAAGACACTGTATATATCCCAGCAAACCACAGCATGTAACATAGACATATATCTAATATTACACAAATGTCATGAATGTTACATGTAATATTATTTGTACAGGTAAATGTTACGTTCTGGTACGGCTCTATGTCAGCAACTTTGAATGTATCATTTATATATTAGATACATTTCAAATGATATGTTACTGTAACATACCATAGACATATGTATATTACATATTTCTCTATATCATGTAATGTAACATAAACGTATATATTAGATATTTTCCTATGTAATGTAATATAAAATAAAGGTATATGTCATATAATATAACATGAGCGTATATATTATGTTCGTGCAATATATATGCATATAAAAAAATTAACATATATTATTCTATTATCTACTTATATTTTAATTAAAAATGTTATAAAACAGAACTTTCCGGTAGACCTGATATAAAGCATAATATTTGCAACTGCACTTTAGAAAACGTATATATATGTTAAGATGAAAAACATCTGTATATACTATATTTTTATAAATACATATATCTATATGTAATGTTTCTGCACCTTCTTGTGCTATTTGAGTTAAATGTATATTTAAAAACATTTAAAAATTATGATGTAACATTCATATAACAAAATTACCCAGTAAGCAAAATGCGCGCAATATGCCAGCAGGTTGGCAACAGATTTCCTCAGCTCTTGCTAGCCATTTGGTATCTATTATGTCCGCATTAGGCTAATGATCTGCCAGCAGAGCCTGCTCACAGAATCTGAGAGCAGATTGGCAGCAGAAACCGAGCAGAATCTGCTAACATGTATTGACGTCAATTTGATGGCAGAAACCGAGCAGGATTTGCGCGCGCGCAAACTGACGGCAGATTGGTAGCAGAAACCAAGCAGAATCTGCAGCTTTTGGCCATTTATATAAAATGGTGCATTTAAATGAATTTAAAATTTAAAAGATCTCAATCCCAAGTGGCAAAATGACGATGAATTTTGGTCACAAAATGTTCAATTATATGTCCTAAGCTAGGTCTCATGAAACCCGAAAATGATGTCAATAGTTGATATGTCACATTCACGAGACGTCATTTTCTGACATTTGTATTAATAACATATAAATATATAATATTAATAACATATATTAATGTAATATATATAGAAAAATTTAAATAATTTATAGAATTAAAGATTTATATATGGAATTTAATTTTTATTTTATATTTAAGTAGATAATAACGATTTTCATTTATTCGGACAAAACTTGTCCGAATAAGTGAAAATCAGACATTTATTTGTCCGATTTTCCAAAAATCAATTTAATATCTGAATTCCCCTGTATGGGAATTGTATCAGAAATTAAACTGATAGAAATAATTACAATGTCATTAATCGCATTTTGCAGGCTTTATATAAGCTCATGACAAGAACTTGAATACGGCTATAGAAAGTAAATAGTGCGTCGCATAGCGGTAAGCGAATAAACTATACTATTTCAATAAATTATATAAATGGCTAAAAGCTGCAAATTCTGCTCGGTTTCTGCTGCCAATTTGCCGTCAGATTGCGCGCGCGCAGATCTTGCTCGGTTTAATTTCAAGTAAAAACAAAACTTCAAATATCTGGCATTCTTAAGGCTGACAGAATGCCAAATTTTTTGCTTGTTGAAAACGTGTCAGATATCAAAATCATACCGGGTACCATCTCAGATGAAGACCTTGCAAAAGCAGCGTTTCTTCCGAGAAAAAGAAAGTCCAATGGTGACATAGAAATGGTAAATCTTTTGGGGGGGTCCCGTTTGCCTACATTCCCGATTGCCAACAGCTTCGTTTGCCTACAACATTTTGCCGACAGCTTCGATTGCCGACATTCCCGATTGCCTACAGAGCGATTGCCTACAAGCATTATTGCGCACATGTAAAAATTAAAAATACGAACGTACGTTTGCACACATGACATTATTGCGCAGATACACATTGCACACATGGTATTATTGCACACATAAAATAAGAAAACCGAATTAACGTTTTGCACACATGACTTTATTGCGCACATGCAAAATGGAGCTAGCCCCAATAACCCTGACCTTGACATATATTGTCAAGGTCATCGTCCTGAGTGATCCTGACCTTGAAAAAAGTGGCAGTCATGATCCGTTCAAATCTATGTGTCTAGTTATCCGGTAGTGGTGCCCCCCCCCGCAGGGGGGGCGGAACATACTGCGTCCACGCATACACTTTTTAATGCGAAGCGAGGTTCCACGTGGGTTTGTAATTTTCCACGCGAAGCAAGGTCTAGCCCCATCATCTGCTGCTTTCAGTGCGAAAGAAAATCTATTATTGTACAGTTTCATATAGGTTTTGAATACACCCAGTAAGCAAAATGCGCATAATATGCCAGCAGATTGGCAACAGATTTCCTCAGCTCTTGCTAGCCATTTGGTATCTATTATGTCCGCATTAGGCTAATGATCTGCCAGCAGAGCCTGCTCACAGAATCTGAGAGCAGATTGGCAGCAGAAACCGAGCAGAATCTGCTAACATGTATTGACGTCAATTTGATGGCAGAAACCGAGCAGGATTTGCGCGCGCGCAAACTGACGGCAGATTGGTAGCAGAAACCAAGCAGAATCTGCAGCTTTTGGCCATTTATATAAAATGGTGCATTTAAATGAATTTAAAATTTAAAAGATCTCAATCCCAAGTGGCAAAATGACGATGAATTTTGGTCACAAAATGTTCAATTATATGTCCTAAGCTAGGTCTCATGAAACCCGAAAATGATGTCAATAGTTGATATGTCACATTCACGAGACGTCATTTTCTGACATTTGTATTAATAACATATAAATATATAATATTAATAACATATATTAATGTAATATATATAGAAAAATTTAAATAATTTATAGAATTAAAGATTTATATATGGAATTTAATTTTTATTTTATATCTAAGTAGATAATAACGATTTTCATTTATTCGGACAATTTCTGTCCGAATAAGTGAAAATCGGACATTTACTTGTCCGATTTTCCAAAAATTAGTTTAATATCTGAATTCCCCTGTATGGGAATCGTATCAGAAATTAAACTGATAAAAATAATTAAAATGTCATTAATCGCATTTTGCAGGCTTTATATACGCTCATGACAAGAACTTGAATACGGGTATAGAAAGTAAATAGTGCGCCGCATAGCGGTAAGCGAATAAACTATACTATTTCAATAAATTATATAAATGGCTAAAAGCTGCAAATTCTGCTCGGTTTCTGCTGCCAATTTGCCATCAGATTGCGCGCGCGCAGATCTTGCTCATGTTTTTGCAACCAATCTGACGTCAAGCCATGTTAGCAAATCTTGCTGGTTTTCTGCTATCAGATTCTGTGAGCATACTCTGCT
>NW_021853733.1:54190-56690 GCF_003651465.1 Formica exsecta
ACATATACTTATGTAATATATATAGAAAAATTTAAATAATTTATAAAATTAAAGATTTATATATGGAATTTAATTTCTATTTTATATCTAAGTAGATAATAACGATTTTCATTTATTCGGACAAAACTTGTCCGAATAAGTGAAAATCAGACATTTATTTGTCCGATTTTCCAAAAATCAATTTAATATCTGAATTCCCCTGTATGGGAATTGTATCAGAAATTAAACTGATAGAAATAATTACAATGTCATTAATCGCATTTTGCAGGCTTTATATAAGCTCATGACAAGAACTTGAATACGGCTATAGAAAGTAAATAGTGCGTCGCATAGCGGTAAGCGAATAAACTATACTATTTCAATAAATTATATAAATGGCTAAAAGCTGCAAATTCTGCTCGGTTTCTGCTGCCAATTTGCCATCAGATTGCGCGCGCGCAGATTTTGCTCGGTTTCTGCCGAAAATCTGACGTCAAGTCAAGTTAGCAGATCCTGCTCGATTTCTGCTACCAATTTGTCGTCAAATTGCACGCGCGTAGATCCTGCTCGGTTTTTGCTATCAATCTGCCATCAGATTGCGCGCGCGCAGATTTTGCTCGGTTTCTGCCGAAAATCTGACGTCAAGTCAAGTTAGCAGATCCTGCTCGATTTCTGCTACCAATTTGTCGTCAAATTGCACGCGCGTAGATCCTGCTCGGTTTTTGCTATCAATCTGCCATCAGATTGCGCGCGCGCAGATCTTGCTCGGTTTCTGCCGACAATCTGACGTCAAGTAAAGTTAGCAGATCCTGCTCGATTTCTGCTACCAATTTGTCGTCAAATTGCACGCGCGTAGATCCTGCTCGGTTTTTGCTATCAATCTGCCATCAGATTGCGCGCGCGCAGATCTTGCTCGGTTTTTGCATAAACTATACTATTTCAATAAATTATATAAATGGCTAAAAGCTGCAAATTCTGCTCGGTTTCTGCTGCCAATTTGCCGTCAGATTGCGCGCGCGCAGATCTTGCTCGGTTTCTGCCGACAATCTGACGTCAAGTCAAAGTAACAGATCCTGCTCGATTTCTGCTACCAATCTGCCGTCAAATTGCACGCGCGCAGATCCTGTTCGGTTTTTGCTATCAATCTGCCATCAGATTGCGCGCGCACAGATCTTGCTCGGTTTTTGCCACCAATCTGACGTCAAGTCAAGTTAGCAAATCCTGCTCGTTTTCTGCTGTCAGATTCTGTGAGCATACTCTGCTTTGTTTTTGGCATCAATCTGTCGATTTAATCTGTAATAACAACTTCTGTACCAAATTTGTATCCTTTTTGCTAACAATAGTTGACAGCAGGCACTTGGCATGATCTGCTTTCGACAGACTTGGCTACCTAGGTATATAAATATCAAATTAATAGCAATAACATGTTATATCTTAATTTTATTACAGTTATGTTCTTAATGTATCAATAATATAACATTATATAATTGTTACATTTAAATATTAACTGCATACTGTATAACATTGTTGCTTCATCCTTAAGTGGGAAATTACAAGGAACGAGTTTATTACATGTTACAATCCTGTAATATTATTTGTTATATTCGGTTATACTGAGTTATGTAATCGTTATAATATAGTTATAAAAATGTGTTTTTGCTGGGAAAGATGATAGAAAATATAGTAGATTCAAACGGCAATTATTTTAATTGAAAGAAAATGTTTTATTTTTTCTTAATACTTTTCACAAATACTTAATATTTTTCACAAAAAAATCCGGATTACTTTTTCTTCAGCCTTACTTTATATAAGTACGAAGAATTATATCTAAATTTTTTGTAATAATCTCAAAATCTCATTGATATTTATAAAATAATTGTGTATTTTTCTTATTCATATCTTTCTTGAGAGTATAATATATTTGTTCATACACCATTACACTTAAACATATAAGAAAGAAAAAAGTAATTCTGCACGCTTTGTTACAGCATATTATATAAATGAGATGTACATATAATATCTGATCACACAATCTTCACAAGATATGTACATCTTGAATAATGCTACCCAGTAAACACTCTGTTTATTTTGCAATAATATAATGTGATAGTAAAAATATAATGTTTTGTAAATTAACCGTTTGATATAAAACTGTAATTTATCATATGTATATTATTATGCAACGTTATTACAACAGTACTGTAATAGAAACTTATTGCAAGATAATATTGTTACATTACAAGTTCCTTTATATAAGAGTTCTCATTTAAAAATTTCAAGTTGATTTTGACGTCATTTTGACAAGGACATGTAAAATCATGCAAATATCATTATTTTACGTATTTTTCAAAACTATATAATTTATACAAGCAATTTTTTCATAAAACACTCACTTGTTCAGGGAGTCGATTGTGTATCTTTAAAATGAAGTGAAAATTACAAAAGTGAACAGATTTACTAGATTTCGACAAATGAAATCGTAGATACTTTAAAGTGAATTTACTCACTTTTGTAATTTTCA
>NW_021853733.1:60195-61086 GCF_003651465.1 Formica exsecta
ATATATATATATACTCGAGATCATTTAATTTTATGATCAAATGACAACATGATATATACTCTATCCAAAGAGAGAATATTATCGGTCCGCGCATAGGCGGGCAAAGTGGGGAGAACATATGGGGCGACATACTCAATACCGTATACGTAGATTAATAATTTTTATTTATCATTGTTTACCTGGCCTCGTTTATTTTTCTTTACAGGAGATGACGTTAGTGGCACTACAATATTCAATTCTTCCATCGTACTTTGTAAATACTTTTTTAGCAGAAAAACACTAAAAATACTCGTTGACGCTGCACCAAATCGTTCGAGGGTTATTTTGAGAAAATAATTGCAACTGTCAATATGTCAAATGGTCGGGGGGACTTGTTACTCGTTGCTAGCACTGACAAGCTGCATGAGCGATACGGCGATGTAGTGGGGGCTTTTTAGGCGTTCTGAAGGTAGACTTGGAAACGGACGAGTTTTCGTCCGACCCGATATTATTCTCTCTTTGGATAGAGTATACATACGTCAATCTCTAACGTTCGAGTCAGAAGTTGGCCATATCGCAGGACCGAAAATAAAAAGGTAGACGTCGCACGCAATATTTTAAGCCGATAAAACTCGTATAATATGTAAAATATTTACATTAAATCATACATCGTTATACTCGTTTCAAATAGCGCTACAATTTTTATTGTGTTGAAATATCCACATTATAAAAAAATTATGCATATCTCTCCGTTCATTAATACAGATAGCTTCTTAAAACAACCACTATGCTCACAATAGAGTTTAGTTTGAACCATTTAATTTGATATATATTTGTTACGATCTATCTGTTTTAGTTTAAAAGATAAAAAGGGGTGGCCACTTTTGGTGGGACACCTTGTATATATATAAT
>NW_021853733.1:61410-64930 GCF_003651465.1 Formica exsecta
TATATATATACTTTTTAATTAAAACTTCTCTATTCTCTCTCTTTGCATAAAATTTGGATTCTTTTTCTATTTGCTTTGCATATGTTTTTTTGTCTTTTTTTAGAAAGTTCTTTTTTTTTAGAAATATATATTTGTGCATAAACATCTATAATGTAATTATAACAATCTATTTTTGAAATATTTATTTTGTAAATATTCTTAAAATAGTTCTAAAAATCTTCTATGCATATATTATTTCAATATAATATTCTCTTAATCTATTCTATTAACAAAAAATATTTAAAATGGTCTGATTTTAATGTTTTATATTTGTTTAAATATATGAAACATCTTTTGCATCTTATAAATTTATATTGTGAAAATATTCTAACGTTTCTAAAAAACAATTATAGAATTTTCATAGAAAATATTTGTTATTTAGTTCAATTTTTTTTGTGTACTCACGCAACATTTTGTTGTAAACTGCGATTTCAAGATTGATGATCGAACCTTACACTTTATTATCACAAACAAAGAAATAATATACTATTATTATAAAAAGACACGTATATCAAGAAAGCTATTTGATACGATAGCTCAATGTCATGAATGAATGACTAATACAGCACGTAATGCGACTTATTTTGCTTAGTAATAACAGAAAAAAGCCTAAGAGCGACTATGCTTCCGCGATTTAGACAAAATCCGTATTCAAGACGCCTTCATGATTATAAAACATGGACATTGAACTATGTAGCCATGTCCATAAAAATTCCCAGTAGGTAATATACTACTGTATCCCAGGGTTATGCCGTACACTCAGTGACAGGAATGTATGTACTACATACGCCGTCGCTAGATTTCTCTACTAATACGCTGCGCATGCGCGAGAAAGCGTCCCCGAGAACAACACTGGTTCCGTGCTATGTACACAAAGGCCTTTATTCTGAGCTCACATTTAGAGGCACATCTAAAGTGCCACATTTAGAGGCGCATCTAAAGTGCCACATTTAGAGGCGCAGATAAATGTACTAGCATAGACATAGTATATCTAGACCGAGCGTTTGCCTTTATTTAAGGAGTGGGGGTAAAGATACACGTAGAAAAGGACATACTCTGTTTCGTGCCCCTTGCGTTCTCTCTCGCTCGCACAGAGCATAGCGTTCTCTTTCATCATGCTACGTGCGAGCGAGAGAGAACGCAAGGGGCACGAAACAGAGTATGTCCTTTTCTACGTGCACCTCGGCTCCCACTCCTCAACACTCGGTCTAGATATACTATGTCTATGTGTACTAGTAATACGACTAAAGTTAGTCGTATTTTCATCGCACATTTATAGCGCCTCTAACTTAGAGGTACATTTATGATTTTAGAGGTATATTTATTTATTTATTTACCATGTTGTATATATATTATGCTTATTACGTGCATAGGGCACTGTGATTGACCTTCAAACAGTTTATTATATCACGCACCATAAGTTAAATTAGTAAATTTCACTTCAATCTTTCTTTCGATGCTACTGCAACACAAAACGCAAACGCGCATATAATTGTAACAACATTCTTTAATTAATCGATATTTTTGTCGGAACTTGTGATCATTATAAACGTCTTCAAAAACGTCTATTCTATTTCGAAATACCCGCGGGTCACGATCACGCACTGCTTTTATTTTCCAAATTTCGATCGTATGATCAATGGCCTAGTTTATAATATATTTTAATACGTAAAATAAATTCTGTCCAATCACAGTCGTTCCATTCTTTAAGAGGAATGGCTATGATTGGCCAGTGTAATACGTATTAAAGTATATTGATGTAAATTATGCCATAATTAATAAGAAGAGGATTGATATTTATCATTCAAGCCTCTTTTAACTTTTTAATTTTATTATTTATTTTAAGCCATAATCGTCAAATACGTCCATGATATTGCAGTTGAGTGTGCTCTTTCAATCTAGTTTTGCTTCAAAGTGCAAGATTCTTCGTCCTAATTAATCCTTCCAAGTGAAAATAGCGTCAAACAAAATGCACTCTTCATTGCATTTTACACAACTATACTTTTAGAAGAAATTTCAGAATTGACGAAATATCATTAATATTGTTGTATAAAAAAGTTCTATTATTTACAGAAACTTGATCTGTAATAATTTTATTAATGAAATCAATTGTATAACAGTGATAGAATTAATCAAACTTACGAAGCATCAAGTACAACGCGCCGGTATTACATATAAATGTACGTATAAATGTGCCCTCGGGCACATTTAGTGGTACATTTATCCAAAATGGCATAAATGTGCTATAAATGTGGTTCAGAATACGATTTTCACTATAAAGTTGCGCATTTAAGCTAAAAGTGGCGATCTGCCTCTAAATGTGCCGCTAAATGTGCGCTCAGAATACCGCCACATTTATCGTGTCATCTAAGGTACATTTAGAGGTACATCTAAAGATAGATGTGAGCTCAGAATACGGGCCAAAGTGTCGATAATATCAGAGAGAAGAATGAGAGTCGCCACGCTGCCGTTTTTCGTGAGACGCTTTTTCTAAGTCGTACACTAGCGTCACGTACATCCACTTTACGCCGCCTGGAACTACATGGCCACATCCACTTTCGAAGCTGATGAAACAGCCGATTGGTTCATGTCCGTGCTACATCCACTTTTTGATACTGTCGATTTTGGTTCATGTCCATGCTACATCCACTTTTCGATATTGTCGATGCTGGTAGTACACTGATCGTTTGACAAAGAGAGATGATTGCGCTGTCTTCGTCTCTCTTTCATTGCGTATATGTGTAGCGTCCGTGAAGGCACAACACCGATACGTTGAGCACAGGAATCGCTTATTGAGGAAATATTTAGTTCCTAACACAGCCACTATTCGTCGCTGTGATAACTTTTCCCAGACAATCGTAACCTACCTGAAACGTCAAAAAAAAAACTTGGAAACCCCGAGAGCCGTTTTAAACACGCGTGTGATTTTCGTAAGGGATTACTTTGAAAAATGCCAAGGTGGTGCGCAGTACCGTATTGTAGAACCGGCAGCAGAACGGAACAAATAAAGCGGTCTTTATTTGGCGTACCGAAAGACCCGGTTATATGGAAGAAATGGGAAGAGGCTATCCCAGGTATAGTCAAGTTGCGCCAGACGGACGTTATATGTGACAAACATTTTGAGGAAAAAGATATTTCCCGTGAGTGGATTAAGCTTGACGCAAATGATCAAGTAATTGCACGGGTGAGTAAAATGAAAAAATTTCATATCGGTTTCAAAAGAGTTCTGATATGTATTTTCTTGTATTTTTTTATTAAAGGTCACATACAAGCGTCCGCAACTTAAAAAGCAAGCCGTGCAAACAAAATTCGGTGACGTTCCGACAGGAAATTGTGAGCCGCTGCATGAATATGCGAAGCGAATATGCAATGTCTCTGTCGAATCCTCTAATATGATGAAACCATCAATTCAAATAATCAGTACCTTGGTCGGTGAGTTTTCTGAAACAAAAAGTATTAATTACATTGTTGATAAAAAAAT
>NW_021853733.1:65036-74054 GCF_003651465.1 Formica exsecta
GGCTGTAGGAGTAGGAGAGTATACTGTTTTTAGTGATGTTTAGACGGGGAGTAACGAAATGGGCAATTCCCATTTGCTCTTAAAAATATACTCTCCTACTCCTACAACCTTGTTACTGCCATTGTAGAATGCCCTTTACATACAGGTCTTGAAACTGGCCGCAATTTCAGTGGTGGGGGTATGGTCGCTTATTGAGGAAATTTTAGTTCCTAACACAGCCACTATTCGTCGCTGTGATAACTTTTCCCAGACAATCGTAACCTACCTGAAACGTCAAAAAAAAAACTTGGAAACCCCGAGAGCCGTTTTAAACACGCGTGTGATTTTCGTAAAAGATTATTTTTGAAAAATGGCGAGGTGGTGCGCAGTACCGTATTGTAGAACCGGCAGCAGAACGGAACAAATAAAGCGGTCTTTATTTGGCGTACCGAAAGACCCGGTTATATGGAAGAAATGGGAAGAGGCTATCCCAGGTATAGTCAAGTTGCGCCAGACGGACGTTATATGTGACAAACATTTTCAGGAAAAAGATATTTCCCATGAGTGGATTAAGCTTGACGCAAATGATCAAGTAATTGCACGGGTGAGTAAAATGAAAAAATTTCATATCGGTTTCAAAAGAGTTCTGATATGTATTTTCATGTATTTTTTTATTAAAGATCACATACAAGCGTCCGCAATTTAAAAAGCAAGCCGTGCCCACGAAATTCGGTGACGTTCCGACAGGAAATTGTGAGCCGCTGCATGAATATGCGAAGCGAATATGCAATGTCTCTGTCGAATCCTCTAATATGATGAAACCATCAATTCAAATAATCAGTACCTTGGTCGGTGAGTTTTCTGAAACAAAAAGTATTAATTACATTGTTGATAAAAAAATGATAGAATGTAAATAATCGAAACATACATACATTTCTTTTATTTATATTACAGATACCGTACATGTTCCTTTACCAGTTCCAGACATTGGCACAGATATCAGCATGTCGTTTTCGCCCATGGAAATATCGAGTTGTGAACCTCCGGTAGCAGATTTGTTGGTTCCTCAGGAGCCTTTCAAAATGCCCTCATCTATTGAAATCAGCGAACGTGAGTAACTATATGACTACATTTAGGCTACGTTCGAAAACACCACTGGTGTGCACACGAACGTTGTCTGAAAGTTGAACTAAGATAGAACGCTTATATCTGCGATTGTGATTCTGCCTCAGCCAATCAGAAAGCACCAATTGCGAGTATGATTGGAGCGTTGGAGCGTAGCAAATCGCGATCACAGACGCAATCGCGGTCCTGAGCCGCTAGTGTGATTAAAGTGTCAGACAAGGAGCGACAATCGCGTAATATCCTTGTTCCTCTAGCGTATCGCTTTACGGCCGAGATACGGCCTAAAAATGCTTTCTGGCCTCTCGTGACAGCAGTAATGCAACAAGGCTAATAAACGCCCACTTTATAATAATTTTATACTTGCGTATATACATATGTAGATATATATGTTTAAATTATAGTTAAAATTGTATCTGCAATTAAATATTGTATGATGATCAATAATACTAGGATAATAGATAACAAAGTGAATAAATACAAAATACGTCAGACGGATGCCTGCTAAACTTGATGATTTGTTGCTTTGTTACTATCGATATTCCGTGTATCATAATCTTGATTTCCATTTTTTTTCTTCTGTAAAAAACTATATAATATATATTTTATAGATTATTGTATATATATAAAATGAAAATAAACTATTTTTATTTGTAATAAAATTGTTTTACATATATTTACAATTTGTAATATGTGATTATAGTTTGAAAAAGACATAAATATTTTAAACATCTTTCTTAAAATATAATCATTTAATAAATAAATGTATGTAATGATGTATCATAAACTTTAAAAAATAGTAAAAAAAGAAAAAAAATCCTTCAGATTGGAACCCCGAGCTGCGTCGTGAGAGACCACAAGCGTTTTCCAATCATCCACCGCGCACTATTGAAATAAACATCAATGTTATCGGTACTTGTAGTATATTTACATAAGATTATGTTAATCCCTTTTTAAATTAAAATTATGGTAAATATAGCGAATAGGGGACCCAGTATAACTTTTTAATAAGCAACAAGCGACGATTAAATTAGAAGAAAAAGTTACTCAGAATTATGTCCTTGACAACATATGTCAAGGTCAAGGCCATCGGGGCTGAGTCCCCTATTCGCTATATTTACCAAAATTATTATTTAGCATTGCTCTTTACGATTTATACTCCTTGTTTTAAGAATGGGAAAAGGAAAAACAATTTTTAATGCAGATATCTTGTACGATATAAAAAATATAATTTTATTGTACATAATGTTTTATGAAAATTATAAAAACATATACAAAAAGCTATTTAATCCAAAATATTCTCTTTTTTCTACAATCGTTTTATCAAACAAAACTCAGTTTATTGAAAAATTAATCTTTTTTTTAAATATTTACTTTATAGTATATATACTATAAACATAAATATGTGTTATTTTAATGAAATAACTTTACGTAATATACAGGGTGGTTCATTTTAAAAGAGCCAGTCAAATATCTCGAAAAATATGGAAGATACGGAAAAACGAGTTATTCGGGTGGTCTGTCTTAGATGCCTCACCCTGTATATATCTAAATTATAGTTAAGATTGTACGTGCATTTAAATAGTGTATGATGATCAATAATAATAATAGAATATAATAGATAACAGAGTGAACAGATATACTATATGTAAAACACGGGTGCCTGTTAGACTTTATTTTATGTATGCTTTAATATATCTTGTAATAATAATAATCAAGCAATAATAGTAACCAATAATAGCTATGAAAAGTTATTATTACCTTAAGTATTCTTTTTAGATTAAAACAGTCTTTATAATACATCATTATTATTTTTTTTTAATATATTGATTATATAATCAATATAATAATTTAATCAACATAATTCTTTTTAATATAATACATTCGAATATATAAAAATATATTTTTTAAGTTAAAAATTATTGACAACAATTTCATTAAAAAGAATCGATTCTATATTGTTTCGATATTGCTTTCACGCTCTCTCTCTCTCTCTCTCTCTCTCTTTCTCTCTCTCTCTCTTTCTCTCTCTCTCACTCTTTCTCCTAAAAGTACAAGATCTCTTTACTCAATAAGAATGCGATAAGAAATTTTTGTTAGAATTTTCTTAAGATTATTGATACAAAGAGATATTGTATGTATTATTATGAATGTGTTGTATATGTGTGTGTATTATTATGAATGCATTATGTAATTTATTTAACTAGTAATATTTATAAAATAAAGAAAGAAAAATAAATCAAAGAAGAGAATGTAGATATTACATTGGATATAGGTCAGATTCTGAAATAATAATGCAAATATCCAGATTGGCAAATAATAATGATGACTCTTAATAATGTAATATAAAAATTTCTATATTATTTTTACAGTATTACTCTTAAAAAAATTTAATTTCCGTATACTATAAAAAAAATATAGAAATTTTTATATTACAGTCGATCCTGCATGGTATGAAAAATCTTTTGTTTATAACAGTAAAAGTATATTAAACAACACTTTTCTACAAATTTTAAATAAAACTAATACCTGGCTTTGGAAATAAAACAAGTAAATTTATTAATTTTGTTGTCATATTCAAAGTAGCGAAATCATTATTAAGAGTCATCATTATTATTTGCCAAGCTGGATATTTGCATTATTATTTCAGAATCTGACCTATATCCAATGTAATATCTACATTCTCTTCTTTGATTTATTTTTCTTTCTTTATTTTATAAATATTACTAGTTAAATAGATTACATAATGCATTCATAATAATACACACACATATACAACACATTCATAATAATACACACAATATTTATTTGTATCAATAATCTTAAGAAAATTCTAACAAAAATTTCTTTTCGCATTGTTGAGTAAAAAGATCTTGTACTTTCAGGAGAAAAAATGAGAGAGAGAGAGAGGGAGAGAGAGAGAGAAAGAGAGAGAATGAAAGCAATATCAAATCAATATAGAATCGATTCTTTTTAATGAAATTGTTGTCAATAACTTTGAACTTAAAAAATATATTTTTATATTTTTATATATTCGGATGTATTATATTAAAAAGAATTATGTTGATTAAATTATTATATTGATTATATAATCAATATATTTTTAAAAAATAATAATAATAATATATTTTGACAGGTAATAATAACTTTTCATAGCTATTATTGCTTACTATTATTGCTTGATTATTATTATTACAAGATATATTAAAGCATACATAAAATAAAGTCTAACAGGCACCCGTGTTTTACATATTGTGTATCTGTTCACTCTGTTATCTATTATTCTATTATTATTATTGATTATCATACAATATTTAATTGCACGTACAATTTTAACTATTATTTAAATATATATATGCACATATGTACATATGCAAATATAAAATTCTCAAAAAATGGGCGCCTGTTAATCTTGTTGCATTACTGCTTTCTGCTACGAGAGGCCAGAAAGCATTTTCAGGACGTATCTCGGCCGTAAAGTGATACGTTAGAAGAACAAGAATAGCACGCGATTGTCGCTCCTTGTCTGATATTATCTCTTAACAATCGCATCCGTGTGCTCAACATATTGGTGTGTGCCTTCACGGACGCTACATATACGGTGCAAGAGAGACAAAGACGACGCGATCATCTTTCCTTGTCACGCGGCTGTATATATTATCGACATTTTGTGCACATAGCACGGAACGGAACCATAATTTGTGGACATAGCGTGTTACCCACTAAGTACATTCGTGCACATTGGCTACGTCGTTCAATGTCCACATATTTATGTCCACAGAGGTCGTATCGCTTTCAGGGATCACCTAAAATCGGGCTGTGGCGTCTCTCAGGCTTCTCTCTGATAGTACTGGACGGAGCATGGAATCGAAACCGTGTTGATAGACATAGAAAAAGACAAGACGAGATGTGTGGATAGTAGCGGCTCATGGAGCTATGGGACCATAAAGCATTTTTAAATTTTAAACATCTTTGTCTAACGTATCCGTTTTGCATAATAAACAGGCAGAAACCATATTACTAATTATTTGTAACATATATAATCATGGACGTAAGAAATATCTGGACGGAGCACAAGATACATTTTCGGGCGCGGGGTATAGAGATTGAGGAGTGAGAGGAAATCTTGGTGTGGCCATCTTGGTTGTTCAATATTTTACGTGATTTTGGCTGCGGTCGGGAAAATGCTAGAAATGCTTCGAAGCGTTTGATTGACCAATCAAGACAAAAAAAAATAAAGATTTCTCTATTCCAATTGGTTAATGCAATGCTTCGAAGCATCTCTAACGTCTTCTCAACCGCAGCCTTTAACTGCTAAGACGTTACAATAGCAATAAATCGAAATCCGTGTAATTATTGACTGCTCTGCCATCTTGGTTGTTCATATCCGTTACACTAGAACTTTCAATCCCTTTTCCCCTTTGTCTTCAACCCCGCGGCAATATGCTCCGTCCAGATATTTTTTACGTCCATGTATATAATAATATCACTTTTATATGTTATGTTCATATACGTTACACACTTATAAGTAGCAATAAAGTTAAAGATGTTCCCAACTTATAAGAATACAGTACTGTTCCCGTTCTCCTTATAGCGTTTTCGAATGAACGGGTTAATGTTACATATTTGAACCTAAGTTAAATGGGAGCGGTGCACTTGGACACAGTACAATTGGACACAATGCAAATGGACACGTTGCAAATGGTCACGAAACTTTGCACACGATTTAATTGGATACAGTGCATTTGGACACAATAATTTTGGACACAGTAGCTTTTGGACACAGAAGAAAATTCATTTGGACACCGTTCAGTAGCACAGCAGTCAGCTACACACCGTTCAGTTGCACACCGTTCAATTGCACACATAAAAATGCATACCGTTCAGTTGGACACATAAAAATGCACACCGTTCAGTTGCACACCGCTCAGTTGCACACCGTTCAGTTGCACACCGTTCAATTGCACACCGTTAATTTGTCCATCGTAGTTGTAAAGCGAGGTCCACCCTGCCTACCGGCGGGGTGGGTGCGAGAGGGGGGCCAAAGGCCCCCCTTGCAATCCCCACCTGTGTGTGTGTGTGTGTGTGTGTGTGTGCAACTGAGCGGTGTGCAATTGAGCGGTGTGCATTCTTATGTGTCCAACTGAACAGTGTGCATTCTTATGTGTGCAACTGAACGGTATGCAACTGACTGGTGTGCTACTGAACGGTGTCCAAATGAATTTTCTTCTGTGTCCAAAAGCTACTGTGTCCAAAATTATTGCGTCCGAATGCACTATGTCCAATTAAACCATGTGCAAAGTTTCGTGTCCATTTGCAACGTGTCCATTTGCACCGTGTCTAATTGTACTGTGTCCAAGTAAAGGCCACTCAGTTAAATACTCGCGCTTTTTCTGCGCCATATTGTAAAAGAGATCAAGCAAAATAATCGTACAAATATATTTCTTTTTTTTTTACAGTGCAATAAAATGAAAGTACGCGTGTCGTTAATTTTACCCAAAAATTGATTCTCGCTCCAGGTTATGGGCCCAGGAAACGAAATTCAAACTTTACGCTGAATAGTCGGGAATATTGTGTTAAATCAAGAACACTGAATATTTCGCGTGTTTCGGTGACTGTGGCGGAAAAAATAAAGTACGCGGGTAAACTTAACCTAAAAGTAAGGACGAAACACGTGGTTAGACATCACGGCGTGATAAAATGGCAACGCAAGGAATACAAATAGACAAACTGGGTACCGACAGGGTACCCAGTTCCGTAGAGCGGAAACGTGAAAAATATTAGTATTGAAATTAATGGCAAAATTTTTCACTTTTCACTTTTCCGCCCTAGGAAAAAAGTTATATGATCGATACCTTGAAAAGAAAGGACAATTATCCCACATGACGATTTGCTATGCAAGCATATACCCAGTAAGCAATATGCGCGCAATATGCCAGCAGATTGGCAACAGATTTCCTCAGCTCTTGCTAGCAATTTGGCATCTGTTATGTCCGCATTAGGCTAATGATCTGCCAGCAGAGCCTGCTCACAGAATCTGAGAACAGATTGGCAGCAGAAACCGAGCAGGATCTGCTAACATGATGTGACGTCAGATTGATGGCAGGAACCGAGCAGAATCTGCGCGCGCGCAATCTGACGGCAGATTGGTAGCAGAAACCGAGCAGAATCTGCAACTTTTGGCCATTTATATAAAATGGTGCATTTAAATGAATTTAAAGGATCTTAAACCCAAATGGCAAAATGACAGTGAATTTTGGTCACAAAATGATCAATTAGATGTCCTAAGCTGGGTCTCATAAAATCCGAAAATGGCGTAAATAGTATATTATGTATTAATAGTAATCAATGTAATATTTTTATATTTCAATATACAAAGACAATTCATGCGTACAACAAGCTTTTGCAAGCACACACACACACACTCTCTTTTGAATTAAGATAGATTGACAGGAAAGCATTTCATATATGTTTGAAAAATTAAAAATTCAATCTTTGAAATCAGATTGAAATATAAGAAACACATTAATTTCTATTTTTTGCTTATCAGTTTTCAACTTTATTCTCGAAACATTATTTGGTATACTATATTTCTATATTATTTATAACGTCCTTCTTTGAAAAAAAAAGTATCTTTATTTTGCGTGAGATAGATTCCTGTCAATCTTTTTCAATTCACGTACTTCTTCTACGACAATTGGTCTAACCTGCTTTGCAGATCCAATTGAGGTAACAATTCAGTTCGCGCTCAAGCTGCTGCTGTCTTCGCAACTTCAGAAAGGACTGTCGGTTCTCCACTTTCTCTCTCTCCTTCGCAAACTCTCTACAAGCGTGATACAGATGACATGGGAGCTTACTCGGGAGCACTTTTATAAAGACTAAGTTTAGCAGGGGACTTTCTGGCAATACCACTGAATATTCTAGCAATATCGGCATATTTGATAAGCTAACTGTGTTTAAATAAAATATCATAGAAAATATTTCAGAAACAAATTGTTGCTTTTTGCGATATACTTGTTTCGTAGATTGCTTTAAACTAGCTTGTATTGTGGTGTAATATATTATACACAGAATTGTACAATCAATTTATTGTCAACTACTCTCTTAAATACGCTTGTTAATTCTTCCTAATTAAATATTAAAATAATCTAGCGGTGGTTAATTAAATAAACGACTTGCGATACCAAAAATTTACATTTCTATAAAATACGCATTTTTCATCGTATTCTCATCGCGTATTCAGTACTAAGTATGGTTATATAATCTTGAATTTTGTTTTTCACGTGTCAAAGATCACATACAATCACTTTAACTATAAATATAATACATGTATATATCCAATAAGAAAATAATAGAAATTTATAAATTAAGAAACATAGTAAGCTCTTTTGCAATAAAAGAAAATAAATATCATACAATAAGATACTTTCATAAAATATTAATTAAGATTTACTGTAATTAATAATTTTACAATTTTAGAATAAGTATTATGTGTGTGTATGTGTGTTGACTGACTCCTTTTATATTTTTCGGTAATAAACTGATGATTGTTGGTTTATATTTTTAATCGTTATGATAGTGCTAAACACGCTAAGAGATACGGCTCATTGCACGCTAATATTAGGCAATGTTTGTTAATTGAAGACCTGCTTGAGTGATCCATTTTAAATAGGAACTGAACGCAGTGGTGAAGAGCTGCTTGCTCTTCGCTTTCCGATAAGCCGCCCGCCGTTCGACACGCGTTCTTTCATTAGAAAATTCTCTGACGAGGAAAAAAATTGATTCTGAAGTAATGCGGAACTTCATTTGCAATTTTCGCGAATTGCAGAAGCACGATCGAATTCACGCTCCCGTGAATCATTTCGGCGTGGGCGGAAAAATTGCGGAAGATTTTTAGGGAGAACGTACTCACCCGCT
>NW_021853733.1:77830-84144 GCF_003651465.1 Formica exsecta
CACAAGACGTCATTTTCTGACATTTGTATTAATAACATATAAATATATAATATTAATAACATATATTAATGTAATATATATATAGAAAAATTTAAATAATTTATAAAATTAAAAATTTATATATGAAATTTAATTTTTATTTTATATCTGAATAGATAATAACGGTTTTCATTAATTCGGACAATTTCGGTCCGAATAAGTGAAAATCAGACATTTATATGTCCGATTTTTCAAAAATCAGTTTAATATCTGAATTCCCCTGTATGGGAATTGTATCAAAAATTAAACTGATAGAAATAATTACAATCCCTGCCGAAACTGGTCGATTAAAACCGATTAAAACATAATCCGTTTTAATCGGTTCAATCCGCGCCCGGATTAAAAAGTAATCGATTTTAATTCCGAACGAACTATAATCGGTTTTAATATCGCTTTCGCGGATTATTTCCAATCTAAAATCATTACATTCTAATCCATATTGTTGTCAATCCAAATAAACACGAATAATCGAATGGATATTGTGGCTGCCGTAGGTCGTCACATTAAGCACAATCCGCGATACAATAGTGCACCCGCAACTTGGCGGCCCACGCGCTCACGCGTCCGCGCGTAGTTCCGGGCGGTGCCGCTACGCGGCAAAGGTCGANNCCCCTCCCCCCCCCGCCCCGCACCTTGTCCATTAGAGTGCATTAGTTTTTTTTATTTTTCAAGGCAAATATGAACCAACAAACGTTTTAATTAGTTTTTTCGTGACCAACAAACGATTACGCATCGATTGAACTAAATTTGAAACAAAAATAATATCTTTCCGGCTAACTTCACACAAAATTTTGTTTTTGTGTTTTCAAAAAAAATATTAACCAACAAACGTTGTAATTAGACCAACAATCACCAACAAACGACCAACAAACGATCCATAAAAAAAAAAATTATAAAAGTGAATGTTGACCGGCTAACTTTATGGAGCTGTGTAACCCTGCTCAACTCTGATCCGGTGGAAACAGGCAAGCCAATCCGACTCTGACCCTACTCTGACCCAACTTTGACCCGATTTGAACCCTCGGTGGAAACATACTCTCTAATGGCGAATTCGATTGAATGCACTAGTGCGCACTGAATGCGCACTCTTTCAGTATTTAGTATTCGGTTGGCTTGCTCTGTACTGGTTCAGAATTTTATGTGTATTCGGTTAATAGTGCACTAAAAACATGTTGGAAAACCTCCTTCTATTCCCGCTGCAGGAAACATCTTAAAACTGTTCCATAACTAACATCTTACAATGGAATTGTCGATCTTTGAAAAGGAGAATTTCCGAACTTACATTCTTGCTTGACAAGTATAAAATTGATATAGTAACACTTTGTGAAACAAGGTTAGATGAACAATATCGCCCCAACATTAATAATTATGATATATATTCTTGCGATCGTAATCGACATGGAGGTGGGGTTGCAATACTCATTTCCAATAAACTTAGATTTACACGAGTTACAAACGATAATATTAATTCGTCCTGTGACCGCAATAATATAGAATACATCCTGGGCAAGGTTTGGCTTGGACTGAACAAATTCATATATACCCAGTAAGCAAAATGCGCGCAATATGCCAGCAGATTGGCAACAGATTTCCTCAGCTCTTGCTAGCAATTTGGCATCTGTTATGTCCGCATTAGGCTAATGATCTGCCAGCAGAGCCTGCTCACAGAATCTGAGAACAGATTGGCAGCAGAAACCGAGCAGGATCTGCTAACATGATTTGACGTCAGATTGATGGCAGAAACCGAGCAGCTTTTGGCCATTCATATAAAATAGTGCATTTAAATGAATTTAAAGGATCTCAATCCTAAGTGGCAAAATGACGGTGAATTTTGGTCACAAGCTGATCAACTAGATGTCCAAAGCTAAGTCTTATGAAACCCGGAAATTATGTCAATAGTTGATGTCACATTCACGAGACGTCATTTTTTGACATTTGTATTAATAACATATAAATATATAATATTAATAACATATATTAATGTAATATATATATAGAAAAATTTAAATAATTTATAAAATTAAAAATTTATATATGAAATTTAATTTTTATTTTATATCTGAATAGATAATAACGGTTTTCATTAATTCGGACAATTTCGGTCCGAATAAGTGAAAATCAGACATTTATATGTCCGATTTTTCAAAAATCAGTTTAATATCTGAATTCCCCTGTATGGGAATTGTATCAAAAATTAAACTGATAGAAATAATTACAATCCCTGCCGAAACTGGTCGATTAAAACCGATTAAAACATAATCCGTTTTAATCGGTTCAATCCGCGCCCGGATTAAAAAGTAATCGATTTTAATTCCGAACGAACTATAATCGGTTTTAATATCGCTTTCGCGGATTATTTCCAATCTAAAATCATTACATTCTAATCCATATTGTTGTCAATCCAAATAAACACGAATAATCGAATGGATATTGTGGCTGCCGTAGGTCGTCACATTAAGCACAATCCGCGATACGATAGTGCGACCCGCAACTCGGCGGCCCACGCGCTCGCGCGTAGTTCTGGACGGCGCCGCTACGCGGCGAAGGTCGAGCGAGCCAACCTGGAAGTAGAAAACGGTCAAGCAGGGATATAAGGCGGACCCTCTGCGGAGAAATCGTATATTTGTTTTTAACAACTGAGTCCGTTTCAATTGTAAAAACACCGATTCAATAATTGATTGTGACTCATGATAACAGCAAATCCGACTTTACACTACATAAAATTAATTTTCTTTTCATCTGCAAAATAATAAAATTTTTTATTAAAAGGGATTATTTTTACCTATGGATTGACTATGATAAATTCCAATTCAATTGCATTAAAACAGATTTAATTATAACTTTATGAAATCGTATAATTTCGCATTGAGGTGGAGATATATCATCCAACATTAATCTCGCCTGAAGCGTACTAAATTCGATTTGACTATTTTCAATCGGTTTTAATACCGCATTTTCGGTGCAGAAATCCCGATCGATTCGGATTACATTTTTTTAAATCCGTCTTAATCGACCATTTTCGGCAGGGATTCTACATTAAAAGATATTGAATTTTATGATACTTGTGCAGAATGGTTCAGATATGCGAATCAGCGTTATGGAAAATGTGAAAAGAGCAACACAAGACATCAGACGCAAGATACATTGGATCCATAATTCAAACTTTACAGTATGTAGTATTTTTTTCTTCCGAATTTCTGCGTTCTATAGCACATTACAAATTGAAAAATTGAAATTTTAAATTCAATTCAATTCTCTTATTTTTTATTATTACATTTACTTTTAATTTTTGTGAATTATAATTTTTAATATTTAGTTTAGTTCCTAGTTTAGTTCATAAAATATTTTATGAGTAAAGTTTAAAGATGCCAAAAGAGATTAGATTTTTATCAAAACGTAGGAAGAGTCAATTAATTAAATAACAGTTACTTAAATTTAAAGATGTGAATAATGAAAATTCAAGTCAAAATGTTAATTGTAATATATACATCAATTCATTATTTGATGATAACAGTATGTCGGTAAACAATGATCCTGCTATAATAGATTCAGCTTCGCAATCGCAATATCAAGAAATCAATGATGTCAATGTCTTATTCAATGAAACATTCCTAAATATAGATTATGAATCTCAAAAAAGTTTGATTGAAATAAAAGATAATAATAAATTCAGATATCTGTATGAAAGCAACCAATTCTCTATAATCTCTGTAGGTTCTAGAAAGTTAACTGATAATTTACGATCATGGATTTTAAAATATCGAATATCACATAGGTTAGTCAATACATTATTAGCAATTTTACGTAATTGTAATGATAATCTTGAAATACGAGATTTACCTAAAGATGTTCGAACACTAATGAATACACCAAGGGAAACTAAATATAAAATTAAATATGGAAATGGTGGAAGTTATGTACATTTCGGTATAGAAAACGGTTTAAAACATTCAATTGAAAAATATTTTCAATCTTGTCCAAATATAATCTCGATTCAATTTAATTGTGATGGTGCTGCAATATCTCTAAGTTCAACAAGTCAATTTTGGCCATTGCTTGTAGCAATTAATGCTAATTTTCATACAGAACCTTTCTTAGTGGGACTTTTTCACGGTTATTCAAAACCTACAGATGCAAATACTTTTCTTCTTTCATTTGTAGATGAAATGGAAAATATTCAGGAAAATGGTATAATTATCGAGGGGAAAAAAATTGACGTAGTTTTAAAGGCAATTATTTGCGATGCTCCTGCAAGAGCATTTATTACTTATACTAAATATCACGGAGGATACTTCGGATGTAGTAAATGCACTCAAGAGGGAGAATGGGTATCTCATGTTATTTTTCCAGAAACTGATAATTGCCTTAGAACAGATGAATCATTTAATAATATGCAGCAGGAAGAACATCACACAGGAGAATCGATTTTAAAGCGTTTGAAAATTGGCATGGTTTCTGATATTGCGATTGATTATATGCATTTAGTATGTTTGGGTGTAATGAAGCGATTATTAAAAATTTGGTTGAAAGGTCCTAAAGACATTAGGCTACAGCAACACAAAATAGATTCTCATTGTACTGAATTGCTAGCTATCAAAAGTTCAATTCCGTCGGAATTTGCTAGATTACCAAGAACGTTATATATTATTGATCGTTGGAAAGCAACTGAATGTCGTCAGTTTCTTTTATATACAGGACTTGTTGTTTTAAAACCGATTTTATCAAAACGTAATTATACTCACTTTCTTGCACTTAGTATCGCAATAAGAATTTTATGCGATTCAAATTTATGTCTTGTTCTAAATGATTATGCAAATTCTTTGCTAAAGTGGTTTGTAATTCAATATAAAGAATTATATGGGATTCGTTATATTTCATACAATGTACATAATCTCATACATCTTGCGAATGAAGTAAAAAGATTCGGCTGTTTAGATAATTTTAGCTGTTTTAAATTTGAAAACTATATTTAAAATATTAAAAGTAAAATACAAAATTCGCCTAAACCTTTAGAACAAGTTTCAAATCGCATACATGAAGAAAATTCTCTTCAAGTTATTAAAGAACATAAAAAAATATATCCTGATGTAATTCGATCAAAAAAATCATCCGAAATTTTAAAAGTTGAATATGATAAATTTGTATTGTCTTCTAATAGTAACGATAACTGTTGTCTTTTGTTTGACTCTACTATCCTAATAGTAACCAAATTTTTTTTTGACGATAGTTTATATGTCAGTGGCAATATTATAAAAGAATATAAATCGTTCTTTCATCAACCGTGTAATTCAAAACGATTAAATATTTTTATTGTAGATGATACGTGTACTGTTGAACATGTAGTAATTAAAGCATCACTTATTTACAAGAAATGTTTTAAGATTCCGTATCCAAATCAAATTTTTTTTGTAATAATACCATTATTGCAATACAATCAATAATAAATTACTCAGTATTACTCAGATTTATACTCAGATTTCAGTAATTGAAGAATTTTATACAGTGTATCAAAAGGTGTATTTACGTACAGTGTGCTATACGTACAATATGTTAGGTTTTACAGCTGTAAAATAAGCATTATTGGAGACAAATTACAATGAGTAGAGTCCGCGCTGACTATGCGACTATCTTTTTTTTGGGAACAGAGTCCGCACTGACTGAGGGCGTGTTCCGATATTTACTGTCAGTACTGAAAATCTATAGTTTACGTCACATATACTATAGATTTTCAGTACTGGCAGTGAATATCGGAACACGGCCTGAGTACGCCGGTGGGTGCTGGGACTGTCATCCTTGAGTGGCAGAGTCCGCACCGGTTATGTTTTTTTAAAACAAGTCAGTGGGTGCTGGGACTGTTCCCTTTTTAAGATAGAGTCCATGGCTATGCCGATAGGTGCTAGGACTATCTTCTAAAAAATAAAGTCCGCACTAGCTTTATTAAAAGCTTTCTCCTTTACTTTTTGATACATCCTGTATATATATATCTATACTATAATCCATAAATGTGCTTGTTTATTATAAAATAACAATTTATTCAGTTTTTTCATTTCATTATTCACATCTCTAACCAAAATTATTCTTAGTTATTTATGTTCAACTCATGTAATGTATAATTCATTTATATTAGATAATAGCAATAGATTACTTAATGTTATATTAATTATATACAAGTTTTATATCGTATTATACAGAGTTATATTTTTGTGTTTTCTGCGTTATAAAAGAAGTGAAATATAAAATAAATGTATAAAACTGTTGAAATTATAATTATAATA
>NW_021853733.1:88394-93727 GCF_003651465.1 Formica exsecta
TTCGTAATTCACGGCTTCCCGCGAGAGGTCTCTACTGTCTCTCCTGCCGACCCTTAAAAGGGATTATTTTTACCTATGGATTGATTATGGTAAATTCCAATTCAATTGCATTAAAACAGGTTTAATTATAACTTTATGAAATCGTATTAATTTTGGATTGAGGTGGAGATATATCATCCAACATTAATCTCGCCTGAAGCGTACTAAATTCGATTTGACTATTTTCAATCGGTTTTAATACCGCATTTTCGGTGCAGAAATCCCGATCGATTCGGATTACATTTTTTTAAATCGACCATTTTCGGCAGGGTATACTCATGACAAAAATTTGAATACGGGTATAGACAGTGAATAGCGCGCCGCATAACGGTAAGCAAATAAATTATAACCTTAATACTAGTTACAAAAAAACTTTCTGAAAGATTTCAGAAATATTGCAAATGCAATATTTTAAAAAACATGATGCAGGTACATTTCTGAAATATTTCGGATGCAAAGTTACAATTGAAATATTAATGAAATATTTCTGTACCATTTCCGAACATTACAGTATTTCAGCAATATTACATGCCAAGTGGGATGTCATTAATCGCATTTTGCAGGCTTTATATACGCTCATGACAAGAACTTGAATACGGGTATAGAAAGTAAATAGTGCGCCGCATAGCAGTAAGCAAATAAACTATACTATTTCAATAAATTATATAAATGGCTAAAAGTTGCAAATTCTACTCGGTTTCTGCTGCCAATTTGCCGTCAGATTGCGCGCGCGCAGATCTTGCTGCGTTTTTGCCACCAATCTGATGTCATGTCATGTTAGCAAATCCTGCTCGTTTTCTGCTGTCAGATTCTGTGAGCATACTCTGCTTTGTTTTTGTCATCAATCTGTCGATTTAATCTGTAATAACTTCTGTACCAAATTTGTATCATTTATGCTAACAATAGTTGATAGCAGGTACTTGGCATGATCTGCTTTCGACAGACTTGGCTATCTGGGTACCTAAAGCACGAGGATCTGTGAGGGTGCGTAACAGGAGAGGAAGACTACATCACGGATAACAAGAAGGTGACGAAAGTTAGATCGAAGATAATACTCTCGGTAGACCCACTGAACTACGCATATACAGGACACAAGCACAGCGGCAGATGCATGGACAAAACTCAAAGAAGCGTTCAAGGATTCAGGTTTGACACGTAAAATCAGTCTATTAAAAACCCTAGTCACAACGCAACTTGAAAAATATCAATCGGTAGAAGAATACGTTAATATAATCATCACAATGGCTCACAAATTAAACGGACTAGATTTTAAGGTACTCAATGAGTGGGTGGGCACACTTCTATTTGCAGGATTGCCAAACGATTACCGCCCAATGATAATGGGATTGGAAAACTCGGAGACACCCATAACAGCGGATTCGATAAAAACAAAGTTACTACAGGATGTCAAGATAAGCAAAAACGGGAAGTCAGCATTGTTCTCGAAAAGGAAAAAAACTCCAAAATGCTTCAAATGCAAGAAAATAGGCTACTACGCAAACAAATGCAAAGAAAAGCCGAAAGAAGAAAAACCAACCCAGAAAGGACCAGAAGAAAAGCAGGCAGGTAACAAGAATAAAGCATATTATGCATTTATATCTGCAGGAAGACCTAGCGATCGAAATTGGTACGTGGACTCTTGTGCGTCAACTCACGTAACGGCACACGACGAATGGCTAGAAAACTCAAAAAATTGCGCTAACTCGAAAATTGTAACAGCAAACAGCTAAAATCTACCAGCCAAGGCAATTGGCAGTGTGAGACTATAGGAGTACTAACAGATGCAGGTGTCGAACAGGTAGAGGCGAAGGACGTTTTGCATGTATCAGAGAGCCGTGTCAATCTACTTTCTGTTAGTAGGATGGTGGAGAAGGGTCTCTCAGTACACTTTACGCCAGAAAAGAGTCACATTAGGGACAGACAAGATAATTGTCTAGGGACGATAAGTGAAGACAACGGAATCTTCAAATTGGATGTACCAACGGATACAGCATACGTCGCCACAAAGATGGAAAATGCAGAACTCTGGCACAAAAGGTTGGACCACCTTAGTTACAAAGGCATGCAAAAACTCAGCATGAAATTTGCAACAGGAATCCAGCTGGATAAGGTACCAGAAAAAACGTGTGTTGCATGGGTCAAGAGCAAACTTGCTCGACAGCCATTCCCCAACAAAGGCAGAAGGTCCAATAAAATATTGGGCACGATTCACTCCGATCTCTGCGGCCCGATGGAGACGACAAGCCTCGGAGAAACCAGGTATTATCTTACTTTCATCGACGACTTTACCAGAAAAATCTTCATTTATTTTCTAGAAACGAAGGACCAAGTTTCAGAGACCTTCGAGAAGTTCAAGACTCTCGTGGAAAATCATACGGACAAGAATATCAAGATATTGTGCACTGATAACGGAGGAGAGTACGTGAACAGGAAACTCGAGGAATTATAAGAAAAATCTGGCATAAGACATCAACAAACAGTACCATATACACCGGAGCAAAACGGTTTAGCCGAGAGACCGTATCGAACAATAGTAGAGAGAGCAAAGGCAATGCTTTTCGGAGCAGAGTTGCCGAAAGTCTACTGGGCCGAAGCGGTTTCGACGGCGGTATACCTCTTCAACCGCTCGTCTGCCAAAGGTTTGAACGGGACAACGCCTGAGGAGATGTGAACCGGAAGCAAGCCGGACCTCAGACACCTGAAGGTATTTGGAAGTAAAGCTTACGTGCATGTACCCAAAGAACGAAGGAGAAAATGGGACGCAAAAGCAAAAGATTTCTTGTTCGTCGGATATAGCAATAACACAAAAGGCTTATAGATCCAAAAATAAACAAGATCGTCATAAGTAGAGATGTAGTTTTTGTCGAAGATTCAATGGAACCAAAGGGGAACGAGACGACGAAGGACAAGGAGAACATCCAGGAAGTTACTCAACTACCGTACGAGGAAGAGGACGACGAGGAAGCACCTGAAGAAAACAATAAAGAAGAGGATGCTGTGAGCGAGTCCAAAACCATAATAACGATTAAATCAATTTCGGAGTACTTGTCAGATGTCGAAAGCGTGGCAGGAAGCCAAGCATCTAGCGAGGATTTTGAATCAGACGAGAATAACGGATAGGAACCGCGGCGAAGAGCCAGCCGAAATCGCACTTAGACATTCGGAGAGGGCACCGAAACCAATAAGAAGAAACGATTTTGTGACCTACGCAACCACGGAGGAGAACCAATCAGATCCCCAAAATGTTGAAGAAGTTCTGAGTAGACCAGACAAAAGGCTATGGATAAAAGCCATGGAAAAAGAGAAACACCCATACAGCACAGAACATTGCAACATTGTAGCAACATTGCGGCAATGTTGCAATGTAACTGCAATATTCTGTGCTGTATGGGCAGTCACTGATAGAGAATCAAACATGGAATGCAACTGAGTTACCTCGCGGTGCAAAAGCTCTTGACACAAAATAGGTTTTTAAAACCAAGAAAGAATGTATCAGAAAAAATTGAGCGATACAAAGCTAGGTTAGTAGTAAGAGGGTGCAGACAAACTGAAGGGATTGATTATTAAGAAACGTATTCATCGGTGGTGAGATACATCTCAATTCGATTTCTGTGTGCACTGGCTGTGAAACATAACCTACAAATGGAACAAATGGATGTAGTTACAGCTTACCTGCACTAACTCAACTATGAAACAAATGAAACTAAAGCGATCGGAGACAGATCCATGTATTTATTACAGAAAAAGTCATAGAAAAATATTGATAATAGAAGTCTACGTAGATGATATATTCATTTTGTACAACGACAAGGAGATGTTGGCATCGACGAAAAAGAATCTCGCTGTGAAATTCAAGATCAAAGATCTAGGTAAAGCCAGCCATCTGTTGAGAATGAAAATTACCCGAGACAAGCAGCAGGAATTACTGTGGATAGACCAGGAAACTTTTATTCGAGAGACGCTAGAAAAATTCAACATGACAGAATGCAAGCCGGTATTCACACCAGCCGATCCCAATCAGAAGTTGACGACAAATCAATCAAAAGTGAACCAAGAAGACCCAGAAGAAACTGCCAAGGTACCATACAAAGAAGCAGTAGGTAGCCTACTATATATCAGCTAATGCACATGACCTGATATAGCTTATGCGGTGGGTTTGGTGAGTCGACATTGCCAAAGACCTGGAAAAATCCACTGGACGGCGGTAAAACGCATTTTTCGGTACCTCAAAGGGACTATAAACGCAAAATTGGAATTCAGAGCTGACGGAAGTCCAAAAATCAAGGACCACGGAGACGCAGACTAAGGCAACGAAGAAGACGACCGACACTCGGTCACTGGTAGCATTTTTCTGTTTCAGGGAGACGCAATCTCATGGCAAAGTAAAAAACAGCGAACCGTTGCATGATCGACCACAGAGGCCGAGTACATGGCCATGTCAGGCACGTGCCAGGAAGCATTATAACTACGCATGCCTGCCAGGGAGCTGGACACAAATGCAGTCAGCCAATCAGCGACTCAAGTTTGTTGCATATATGTAATACCAGAGAGAAGAATAAGAGTCGCCACGCTGCCGTTTTTCGTGAGACGCTTTTTCTAGGTCGTACACTAGCGTCACGTACATCCATTTTACGCCGCCTGGTACTACATGGCCCTTTCCGTAAAAATGGAGGGGTTACGGAGAGCCAAATACTCGATTGGGATTGGTCCATTTTCTTACGCTTACGTCCTTACAGAATTTTGTGTGTGATAGCCTTAACTTCTTTATATATCCGTCCAGTACTATATATCGATGATGCTACTATTGAACAATCAAGATGGTTTCGAGCATAGACATAGTATATCTAGACCATAGACATAGTATATCTAGATACTACATGGCCACATCCACTTTCGGAGCCGATAAAACAGCCGATGTCCGTGCTACATCCACTTTTCGATACTGTCGATTTTGATTCATGTCCATGCTACATCCACTTTTCGATATTGTCGATGCTGGTAGTACACTGATCGTTTGATAAAGAGAGATGATTGCGCTGTCTTCGTCTCTCTTTCATTGCGTATGTGTGTAGCGTCCGTGAAGGCACACACCGACACGTTGAGCACACAGATGCGATTGTTGGGAGATAATATCAGACAAGGAGCGACAATCGCGTCCCAGACAGCACAAGGATGTCCTTAGGACGTCCAAAAGGCATCCAGGACATACATGTAGGATATCCTCAGGATATCCTATTTTAATCCTCGGATCTCCTCTGGATGTCCTGAGGAAGAGTAAATGATAGCCGTACACT
>NW_021853733.1:112866-116957 GCF_003651465.1 Formica exsecta
CCGATTGGTTCATGTCCGTGCTACATCCACTTTTCGATACTGTCGATTTTGGTTCATATCCGTGCTACATCCACTTTTCGATATTGTCGATGCTGGTAGTACACTGATCGTTTGACAAAGAGAGATGATGCGCTGTCTTTGTCTCTCTTTCATCGCGTATGTGTGTAGCGTCCGTGAAGGCACAACACCGATACGTTGAGCACACGAATGCGATTGTTGGGAGATAATGTCAGACAAGGAGCGACAATCGCGTGCTATCCTTTGTTCCTCTAGCGTATCGCTTACGGCCGAAATACGGCCTGAAAATGCTTTCTGGCCTGTCGTAAGAGCAATGCAACAAGGTTAATAAGCGCCCACTTTATAAGAATTTTATACTTGCGTATATACATATGTAGATATATGTTTAAATTATAGTTAAAATTATATCTGCAATCAAATATTGTATGATGATCAATAATGCTAGGATAATAGATAACAAAGTAAATAAATACAAAATACGTCAGACGGATGCCTGTTAGATTTGATGATTTGTTGCTTTGTTACTATCGATACTCCGTGTATCATAACTCGGATTTCAATTCCGATTTGCATCGTGACATACTGAGCATTTTCCAATGATCCACCGCACGTTGAAATGGACATCAATGCTATCGGTACTTGTAGTATATTTACATAAGATTATGTGAATCCCTTTTTAAATTAAAATTATTATTTAGCATTGCTCTTTACGATTTATACTCTTTGTTTTAAGAATGGGAAAGGGAAAAACAATTTTTGATATCTTGTACGATATAAAAAATATAATTTTATTGTACATAATGTTTAATGAAAATTATAAAAACATACAAAAAGCTATTTAATCTGAAATATTCTCTTTTTTCTACAATCGTTTTATCAAACAAAATTAGGTTTATTGAAGTATTAATGTTTTTTTCTACTCTATCGCGAGAATAACATATATATATTCTAGACATATATATTACGTAAAGTTATTTCATTAAAATAGCACATATTGATGTTTATAGTATACATACTATAAAGTAAATATCAAAAAAAAAATTTTGCACACCAAAATGTTTTTTACTATGCTTCTAAATACATTTTTAAACGTTCACTTATATTCTTTCATGCATTTTCGAGTGGGAACCTATCTTATTTTGTACATACAAACTGCAAAACTTTTATATTAAGCAAATATATCAATATAATTATTATGGTCGTTAAAACAGGACGGTCCGGCATCCTCTTAAATACTTCATTTTGTAAATTTAAAGTACTTACCGGTATATCATTATATTTTGTGTATATTCTCTATTTTCTATCAATGTAACATTTCAGTTCTCTTTTTATTAATAAATACACATACTCTTTACTAATAAACACAATGCCAATTTAATTCGATTTTCCGATCGTTGCGTCGCGTTCAATCGCCTCACATCGTGTTCAGTGTGAACAAAGAAAAATAAATTTTCACGATCTCGTCGCGCATCGCCCATCGCGTCCAGTGTGCGAGGGCCATTAGTGTTGGCCAAAACAGAGTGCGCATACGCGAAATAAGTAAGTTGGTCGGTAACGCCATCTGGACTTCTCTCTCGCTTACTCTCTCGTTTTTCGTTCTCTCTCTTATTGATACATATGTAGCAATAAATAATAATCCAGAATAATGTATTTTAATAATAATAAAAATATATACAGATAAATTGTTAATATATTTAAAAAAGGACAAAAATAAAATAATAAAAAGATAAATATAATTATACTAATATACAATATATTATATGAATATTACATAAATATAATTATGCTGTATATAAAATATATTACACGAAATAATAAAGAAAGCAAAAAAATAAAAATAAAATATTATCATACTTGAACATAATACATTTAACATTTTTTGAATAATATTATATACAGGGTAGTCCTCGTAACGGTCGCCACGATTTTTAAGGCACTTACAATTTGCGCTACTGTATATACTGTGTCTGTGCCTACCACAGACTTTTATATATTACTAGACCGCTAAAGGCCATCACACACAAAATTCCAGTAAGGACATAAGACGTAAGCGTAAGAAAATTGACCAATCCCAATCAAGTATTGGGCTTTCCGTAAAAATGGAGGGGTTACGGAGAGCCAAATACTCGATTGGGATTGGTCCATTTTCTTACGCTTACGTCCTTACAGAATTTTGTGTGTGATAGCCTTAACTTCTTTATATATCCGTCCAGTACTATATATCGATGATGCTACTATTGAACAATCAAGATGGTTTCGAGCATAGACATAGTATATCTAGACCATAGACATAGTATATCTAGACCGAGTGTTGAGGAGTGGGAGCCGAGGTGCACGTAGAAAAGGACATACTCTGTTTCGTGCCTCTTGCGTTCTTTCTCGCTCGCACAGAGCATAGCGCTCTCTTTCGTCATGCTACGTGCGAGCGAGAGAGAACGCAAGGGGCACGAAACAGAGTATGTCCTTTTCTACGCGTATATTTACTCCCACTCCTTAAATAAAGGCAAACGCTCGGTCTAGATATACTATGTCTATGATTACGTCATTGTACGACGAGTTTGTTATTAGATGTTTTGATTGGCTATCGGATAGAGAATTTCTAGGATTCCCAAAGTTTCTTATAGCGTTTTCGAACGAACGGGTTAATCCAAATCCGATCAATTAATCATTTATATTTTACTATGAATTATTTCAAACATTTTCTCCTATCTCCAAAACTGTGGGAGTTATTCGGGTGGTCTGTCTTAGATGCCTCACCCTGTATATATATAGTTATAATTACAAATATAATATAATTATATTAAATATCTGTAATCGCTTTTTATCAAAAACTGATAAATTGCGCAATCGTACAATAAATAACATGTAATGTCATCTATTCCGTCAAATAAGGTAGGAAGTAGGCATTTAATTGGGTATTTAAATGGTGTGAGAGAAAATGAAGAGTAGAAAAAAAGATATACTATGTCTATGGTTTCGAGATTTCCCCTTATTCTTCAGTCTTCATACTCCGCGCCCAAAAATGTACCTTGTGCTCCGTCCAGATATTTCTTATGTTCATGCTTCACGACATAAACATAAAAGATAGAAAATATCCTTCCCTCCCTTTCTATCAACAAATACTTCCTAAGAATAAAGAAAAAGTATTCGGAGAGCATCTCTACGTATATAAGCTCTATAATGCGCTAGATGCTTTCAAAATGTAAAATAAAACATGGTTAAATTATGTAAATAAATATCAGAATATATATAACGGTAAATTAATAATACATAATAATAGTCGATGCACAAGTTTCATTAATTAAAATTTTTCATTTGCTAAAATTAAAAAAAAAAATTTTTCGCGGGATATAGCAAGATAATTGAGTTAATTTTATTGACAAAGTAGTACTTTATTTATATGAAAAAGTAATACAACATTAGGACCTGTGCTTAATATTTCTTTTTTGAGAATCATTCAAAGCGTATGCATATGAGAGACAATTAGAAGGCCTTTATTTTTTTTTGTTTTTGGACTCCGTGTTTGTGTTGGTATTCTACTTAGTTATTAAATCACTGAAAATTGAACATTGTAAGTCTGTCATTGTGTATATGCTACTTATGTAACAATATTCTTTTTTTTACGTAATCACCGTGTTTGTCATTGATTTACAATTGTCCATAGTTTGCTATGTAAATGTGTACTAATCGATTTTACATAAGTTTTGTCAGCTTCTATAACTTGTAAAATATAAATTTCATAGATCTCTGTAATCATTAGCGATCATCTCGATATCTTTCTCAAACGAGATAACACCGAGCGCTTAACTTCGATATATTCATTACCGTCTTAATATTTATTCGGGTGCATTTTTTTGAAGCTTCTTAATCTAATAACTTAACGTGCTATTTTTTAATTTAATGTTACGAATATTAAAGATATTTTAAGTTTTGCATATTTTGAACAAAACATCTTTAAACTTGCAATTAGCTTTACATAGGGTTAACATGTAGAAAGAAAACAAAAGACAGAGAACAGTATATCTTTCTATATAATACGAATAAGTGCTTCAAAGGAAAAAAAAATATATATA
>NW_021853733.1:117196-131277 GCF_003651465.1 Formica exsecta
TATACATATACACACACATGGTGTCCCATTTTAACTTTCACATCGTAATATTTCAAAAACCATGCATTTTCAAAAAAAAAAATGTTTCAGACAAAAGTTATTTGATTTAAAGGGGGACGTAAGAAGGTGCCATTGGTTTGATCTTGGACAGTCGTTTGAAGGTCACCTTTAACTTCTTAAATGGAAATCCCCATTTTCCATTATATATTCTTGTAGTTTAGCTCGAGAGCACTATAATAAAGTATTTTCAAAACACTATAATAAAGTATTTTTTCATTAAGTATTTTTTGAATTATTTTATATCTTAATCTGACATATTTTGATATAAAAACTAAAATATCTCGTAAAATATTTAGTTTTCGATAATCTTACCGTTATACTTTTATGTACAGAATAATGATACAAATCAATTTGTGTAAAAAATCATATAATTGTTAAAAAAGATACATTGTAAATAATTAATCTTTTCTTAAAAACAATTATTTTTTTTTTATATCAATTGATTTGTCTTATTATTCTGTGCATAAAAGCATTACTACAAAATTATCAAAAATTAAATATCTTACGAGATATTTTATTTTTTATATCAAAATGTCAGATTAAGATATAAAATAACTAAGATTATGTAATGGAAAATGGGGGTTTCCATTTAAGAAATTAAAGACTTTTCTGACCTTCACGCATAGACATAGTATATCTAGACCGAGTGTTGAGGAGTGGGAGCCGAGGTGCACGTAGAAAAGGACATACTCTGTTTCGTGCTCCTTGTCACGTGACCTTCAAACAACTATCCAAGGTTAAACCAATGGCACCTTCTTATCTCACCCTTCGAATCAAATAACTTTTGTCTGAAATATTTTTTGGTATAATGTGTATTTTCAGAGATAATAGCTTGTAACACTTTAAATGCCCCACTCTGTATGTATATATTAACAAATCGACTATTAAATCACAAACATTTATTCTATATAAACCATATAATGAATTAATTGTTAAACAATCTGTGATGAATTAGCTTTTACTTTTCGTGACTTAATAATCGAGACATTAATATTAGTTAAATGTGATTTGTCAATGAATAATATACGCGAAATGTAGATACGAAAATAACTCTTTTCGTACATACGTAAAAGCGCTCGCTGAGTTGCGTGCTATTTTCCAAATATATAAACATACGTGTAATTGAGGAGGCATATGCACAATGTCTCTGGGCCTTCTTTATTACTATTAGTATATCTCATTATTATTATTAGTTTTACCAAAGCTCGCCGTCTTTCTCCTTAGCCGGAACTTCGATCACTCGTGGTTTATCGATTATTCTAGCCGTGCGAAGTCCCTTTTCCACGATGCCAATAATCCATGCTTGATATCCCTCCTGTTTCTCGATGTCTTTACAATATGCCGCAGCCTATAAAATTACATTGTTCATATCAAATCGTCAATATTCAATGTATCTTAAAATTATCCGTCGCTTGACAATTAAATTTGTGTAAATATAAGTTTTTTTGAAATTGGATATAATTAATTTAAATTAATATACAATAGAAGTGCACAATTGGAAGAGTAAGGAACATCTACACTAGTTAATGATAAATAATCGTAGAACAATTACAGTTTCTTTAGAGATTACCGTCTGCAAAGATTCTCTCATAGATAGTAATTTATTGTATCAGAAAAGAAACTATAATTTGTAGCCATAAAGCAAAAGAAATTGAACACGATTGTGAATGTTCTTACCTTACTAAGTTACTAGAATTCTACATCTTACTAACAATAAACTATTCGGCATCTATGCAAGCATTTTATTAACCTGTTCTCGAGGAAGGCAGATAAGCAAACCGCCGCTCGTCTCGGCTGAATGACCCTGCAACAACTGGAACATGTTGCCGCATGCCTTCGCCACTGCTGCCATTTTGGAGATAACAGGCAGATTATGGATAACAAAGGAGACTTCATTCTTTTGATGTTTGGCTAGATTCTGAGCATGTCCTAAAAGGCCGAAACCAGTAACGTCTGTGGCTCCATGTGCATTATACTTGTGCATCAATCTTGCAGCTAAAAAAGTCAATAAAATATTCATAATTAATTTCAATTAATATAATAAGAAATTTGATTAGTTAATTTTATTGAAGCATTCTTTGATAATTGTCAAATCTGGTTTTTAAAATGTCGAGGAAGAGACACTTTTCATATAAACTTCAACTGATGACACATAATAAATCAATGTAACTATACAATTATAGGAGGAACATATCAATTAAATATCAGTTAACAATAAATAATCATGAAAGAACCTCCGTTTCTTTACCTGCCGTTCTTTAGAATACCTCATAAGTATAAGATACTCTACTGTATGGAGCAGGAAAGATAATCTATATAATTTATGGCTTACAAAAAGAACAAGAGAGAGACAAATATCTGACGCGAGGTGATTAAAATCAATCGAATCTCTTTCAAAATATCAGGAGAAAAAGCGCTTTTTGCGTATCAAATTTCATAGACAATAAAATAGATATCAAAAGTAAATTCAAATAGAATTTTAATTCAAAATTTACAACGTGTTTAAAATAATAAAATACGATAATTTTCCTCAATATTTTCCAAGGAAAAAACGACTCTATTGATTAAAAATTTTGTTATTAAAGTTAAGAGTTTGAGATATTCTATATGTAAAACAACTTTCACATCAACGCGCATCATATAATGTAATGTATATACCTGTTCTATTCAATCTGGCCATACTATCCATTGCACGTTGATAACCTTTTCTCACATCTTCCTCGCTGACCACAAGCTTGATTCTATTCCAACGATCAGGCTGATCAAGCCATTGATGCGCATTGACGGCGACTTGCGTGCCGAGAGGTTTTGTTAGAACCAAGACATCTCCCACAACAGCGTTATCTGGTCTAAACCGAGAAATAAATTTAAATAAACTTACTTGGAATCAAATCTAGTAATGTCGATTAACAATAATCATAATTACTTAATTACGTACACAATGTACTCGTTTGGCTGGCAAACAGTAGTGGCAACACCGCCTATAGTGCACCAAGGATTTACAACCGTTTGACCACCAGTCACCGTAGTACCTGCCTCTAGAGCAGAATCCTTGAATCCTCTCATAATCAGTGGCACGACGACATCGCGCTCTTTCTCAGTCATTTTTGTGCTAACTCCCAACAGCATCAGCATGTTGTCGCATTCCGTGACACCCATCGCGTATAAATCGCTGAGGACATTCGCGCACGCGATTTTACCTGAAAAGTATCTCATGGCGATGAAGAAAAAGTAGCACACTCAATACAGAATTTGCTGATTTAATGATACTTTATATGCTTTCTTTGGCTCGTTGTCTTCTTTCTTACCCATCATGTAAGGATCATCAACTAGCGGGTAAAAAAAATCTGTGGTCTGTACCAGACTGAGCCCGCCGTGTCGTACCGGCGTAACAGAGGAATCCATGCCAATGCCTAAAACAATATTATATGCTTTTGTTAAATTATTGATATAAAACAATTTAAAAAATATGTAATATAAATGTTTTTTTAAGTAAAGAATTATAATTGATTGCTTTATAAATTTGAAAAAATATAATCTAATTATTATTATACGACATATTTTATCATTTTTAAAAAATCCTTACAATATTATATAATTGCAGTATTATTAAAATAAATAATATATAAATGTTTATTATACACAAATATGATAAAAAAAGGCTAAAATAAGAAAAGCAATATATATATGTGCATGTGTTTAAAAAAATTTATTTATTACAGAATGTTTTTAAAAAAATGCTTGTTAAAACCTATCCCTCAAAATTTTGCATTTAAGAAATAAATAATATTCCAATATATTGTTATCATTACTGTTAAAAAATTTTGCTTTGCAAAAGCATAGTAAATTTATCAAGATTGAGAACATACTTCCGGTACCACGTAAAAAAAATTAGGCGGGAGGACAAGCCCGCCATTTTACAGCAGGACTGCACCTTGCGGCGCTCTTGGGCCCCGCACAAATTATGGTAAAAAGGAAAAAGAGGGGAAAAAAAAGGAGAAAAAGAAAAATCCTATGCGTCTCAATTTCAAATTTTTTCGTAGTACAATTAAAAGAAAAATAATGAAAGTATACAAAATTAGATAATCGTTCTCTCGACAATGTTAAAATCTCAAGAAGCGGTCCTATTGATATTCGCACATAATTTTTCGCCAAAATCGAAAAAGAGTGACAGAAAAAAGTATACACGGTGGGTGAAAGATGTCTGCTCGCAAGCGCGCCGCAACAGGGGGCTCACTCACCGATACGCGGAATCGCCATGTGCATGAAGTGGGCATGCTCGTGATCCTGTGCAGACGCGTCATCAGCCTGTAGTCCCTCAAGGAGCTTACCAAGAATCTCCTGAGGGACCTTACACCCTCATCCTTTCAGATCGGCGAAACGCGTCAGACGGAAGGATGCATCGAGATCATGCGCCACCGGATCGAACGGCCTACGCAGCGCCAAGGCATTCGGATTCCCCTCGAGCTCGAGCTGCGCCACAGCCAGGGCGTCCTGTGCCCCCGGGGTGCCCTGCAGTTCCGCCATCTTGCCTGAGCGATTCACTACAGATACAGACAAAAGCGCAGATTATCAGCGGGAAAAGAATCCAATCGTTTTTACGCCTTTGCCGGCTCTGTCAGTCACAATGAGCCTCGCCGATGCCCGATGTCAGACAATAATCCCAGACGAGGGGAATACGTTCCCTTCTCACGCGACGTTCCTTATCGTTCCGGGTGTTCTCACGCTCGCCCGGGAACACGGATCCGCGATCGGACTGTAACGCGTGGCTGTCGAAGGACAGCCACTGGGATCTCCCGCGCGCGAACTCGCAGCAAATGAGAATTGTACTGTTCCGCACCGGCGTCGACTAACCGGGACCGTGAGCGTCGACAAAATGGACGCGCCACCGCCGGTAACGCGATGCAATAGCGGGGGCGCGAGCGAGGCCCCATGATGCCACCGCCACGGTGCCGGTCGCGCGCTCCGATTGGCCAGTTTCAAACGCGCGCATGCGCACTCTCCTTCGCCCGCGTCGTCTTGCCTCGCAGGAGCGTAGCGGGTCACGCGCCAGCCACCAGCTATCAAGGCTACGTTCCAATTTCCGATATTCACTGCCAGTACTGAAAATCTATAGTGTACGTGACGTAGACTATAGATTTTTAGTACTGGCAGTGAACATCAGAACGCAGTCCAAGTATGCCGTCTTCTCTCGTTGTATATAACACACATACAGAGTGTTTCAAAAGTGCAGGTCAATCGCTCGGGAGGTGATTGGGGACCCAGAAACAAAAAAAAAGTTGGTATGAACATAGGTCCGGAAATGCATTGTTTTCGAGTTATCGCCATTTTTATGTTGAAATTCCAAATTGTTTTGCTTTCGAATTTTTTTGTCAACATTGAAAGAAGAAATGGTTTTTAGGAGTTTTATAACATAATTAAAATCAAATAAAAGTTGCGAGCTGCTTTAGCACTACTCAGGATAAAAAAAATGATAATAAAATATTATTCGATGACGAATCATCCTGTTTTAACCGATCATAGATTAGAATTTAATCACGATTTTGATTGGGATAAAGTCGAAATTCTGGATAGTGAACTTTTGCTTAAAAAACGCTCAATTTCTGAAATAGTGTACATTAAAAGGCAAGAAAATAACTTTAATTTGCAGACAGACAGAATGTTTATTTACACCTCTGTATTCCATATTTACTTTATGTATCGTGCGATATGAAGAGACTTGACATTCTGTCTCGAACATCCGTATATGTAACATTTGCGTTTTGTACAACATGGGTGACTCACTTAATAAGTTCGGTATATTTGTATTGCTAGTTGCTTTTTTAATGTAGTATATTTTATCGGACAGTCCTTTTCTGTCTCGAAATTCCATTATATAACATTTACCTTCTGACAACATGGGTGACTCACTCTTGGTCTGCGTATTATTACTCTGTTACATTTTTGATATAATATATTCTATATACTTTGTAATTGCGCTGAAGGTGGTCCAAAAAAAGGACCGAAACGTACGCTTTTTATGATTGTGTCTATCATTTAGTTAAAATATCAATGTAATTTGATTGTAATAAAACATATGCGCACAAATTACCGCGCTGGCTCTTGATTGCTTTTGTCTCCTTCGCATAACAAAAAAATACAGATAAAATAAAAAATAAATGAATAAATACAAAATCATCTCTTCTTACAATTTTGACAAAAAAATTTGAAAGCAAAGCAATTTGAAATTTCAACATAAAAATGGCAATAACTCGAAAGCAACGCATTTCCGGACGTATGTTCATACTAACTTTTTTTCTTGTTTTTAGGTTTCCAATCACTTCTCGAGTGATTGACCTCCATTTTTAAAATATCCTGTATACGTCATAGGGCATCTAATACGTTTGAGTTTACCGCCCGCCTAACATCTTTTTCACGCAACACGCTCCCTATAAATCTAAATGTCGCGATGTGATTAGGAGCGGAGAAACTGATTCGGAGACGCTTGAAATTCAATCTAATTCTTATCGTTAACTTAAAAAAAAGTAAATGCCCTATTTTCTAAATAAATATTTGTAGTCATTTCATTAACTTTTCTCGCGAATCGATGTATTCGTATGAATGGTGCGCGGTTTTCGCTGTCCGTCGTCGCGGATGCAAGATTATCCATATTTAATCAGCATTGATCCCTCGTCTAACTCACGTGAAAAGCTTTTATTTCGCATAACAGGATGATCAATGTGTGTGATTCGTGCAATATAGTGCGCATATGAATAATAAATATGCATGCACATGTCGGTGTATGTATATGTACATACATTACATATATGCGACAAATGCCACGACACTGATCGAGATGCATCAAAGTTTTTCATTATGGATGCGTAGTACATGCATATTAACGCCACGTTTCGCGTAATCTCAACAAATTTTGCAATCTCCAAATATGTAAACAAATTTGGTACTTATATTATAGATATATCCACAAAATAATTGTAAAAAAATATTATGATGATAATTGTTAATACTTGCCACATATTTAAAGAAGGGGCACGCAATACGATCTGACGATCGTCCTGGAATGCAGCACGACTGATCGCGGACTTCGCCTCCCGTTCGCAACATTTCCCGCGCAAATCGCAGAAACAGTCCGCTCCTTACAAGTTCCTACATGATTGCGTTTTAATATTTTTGCGCAAAATAATGTTCACAAAATGTCTTTGATTGCTCTTTTACATAACATATATAAATATTATATAATATATATAAAGGGTTTCCTTTTAATTTTTAAAACTCATATTTTACATATATTTTCGCAGACATAGAAAATCAAATCTTCTGGAAAAAATTACGTTTCATCAAATAAATCACTCGAGGCGATCCAATTAATGAGATTTCCGAGAATTAAAGTTATCGAAAATAGACAGGTAAATGTAAGTAATAGCAGAGTTGTTCGAAAAAGACATCGACATATATTATTATGCTCATGAAATGGGGACGATGATTGGAATAATTTCTTTGTTTGAATTTACGGCTTAATTAATTATGAATGACTTACATTGGGTAAAATGTTGTTAAACGAAGTATATGTATCGGTACATGTATCATGTTTGCGAATCAAACATTTGCATCGTGTTCGAATATATCGACAGAACCGTAAACGTCAAACACTCTGTGTTATCAGATGGAATTCTAAAACATAAATGAATTTTTACAACACAAATCTTTTAATTTAGACTATATCCGTAAAGTCATTATCTGAAAGAATGAGAGAGAAAGAAAAAGAGGAGGGGGGAGGGAGAGAGGGAGGGAGGGAGGGAGAGAGAGGGAGGGAGAGAGAGGGGAAAGGGAGGGGGAGAGAGAGAGAGAGACATTTATCAACGTTTATCTTTGATACATGCAATCGACTAACATAAATATACATATATGAATATCGAGACGATGAGATTCCCCAGCAAACACAGATACATCCCAGCAAACACAGATACATAACTGTAACATTGCCATAATAAAACGGAATGTAACAAGTAATATAACGTATTTGTTACATGTAACATTCACGTTAGTTGTAATTTCCCACTCATACAAAATTGCAGTGATGAGATTCTGTTATTAAAGACCGACTGTGGGTATATTCTTTATAGCTGAACTGAACTAAACTGGCTGCATTTTCCCAATGTGGAGAAAAAAAGATAAACTCTGAATTAGTGCAGCCAGTTCAGCGCAGTTCAGCTATAAAGAATAACAGACTCTGTACTTTACAGGAGTGATATGTGACTGGAAAATATTCACTGCGCTCTGTACATACCTACAATAAATATGATAGGTAAGTAGAAATGTTTTATCGGTAACATTATATAATATATATAATATATAATATATATCATTAAAACAATTACATAAAAAGTTTAATAAATTTTTAATGATGAAATAATGATATTAAATAAGTAGTGATTAAAAATTATTTATTGTCAACGAGCTATTATTAAATTAATAATATGGCCGAGGACGTTGCAATGGGATACGAATGTATGCTCCAACATAGGGCGCAACATTTGTAGAGGCGCAAAAGTTGAAGTGGGCGCGAATAATTTTTGAAGTTTTCAAAAACATGTTGACCGCTCGGTCTGCGATGACCGTCTTTACCTGGCTCGATGTCGCCTACTTGTAGAATCTCGCTTAACTAGAGATAGGATTTCGCGGCCCTATAAATCGAGAAGCAAAAAAAACAACAGCTAAAAATCATTAGCTTGCGCTGGGACAAATTCCAGCATAGAAGCGCCTAACACTGTCGTAACGCCCCGATGATGGCTAACCATAAATAAATTTTTGTGACTGTCAAGTAGACTTGCGTGTCCAGTTTCCTTCAACGCAAATAGATTTTTCGACGAGAAAAATATTTGGGTATTTTGTTATTTATTAATTCACACACACACACACACACGAATCGAAAAAAGAAAGAGTATTCTCCACAATTTATATTTCATCAATCTAAAATATTTTTAAAAACTACATAATATTTATATGTCTTGGTATTTTGTAAGGAAAAATAATTGCTCGCTTCTCAAAATTCCATACAACGTCAAGAAGAGAGTAGAGACCGGGAGAATTAAGAAATAAAGCAAAAATTGATCATGAAACTAGGAAATATTATGATATTGTACGTGCATAAGTCCAGTAAGCGATAAGTCCAGCGCACACGTACTGAGCCCATTGCCCATATCTCGTTTCGTTTCGTCCTTGTCGTCTCTCGTCTCGCATCGCGCGGGGAAGTTCAGTTCTCAGTGTAATATTAGATTCGGAACGCGTAGAGACCGGGAGAATTAAGAAATAAAGCAAAAATTGATCATGAAACTAGGAAATATTATGATATTGTACGTGCATAAGTCCAGTAAGCGATAAGTCCAGCGCACACGTACTGAGCCCATTGCCCATATCTCGTTTCGTTTCGTCCTTGTCGTCTCTCGTCTCGCATCGCGCGGGGAAGTTCAGTTCTCAGTGTAATATTAGATTCGGAACGCGCAACACGCCAAACCGTGGTAGAGGGGATAACACACAATAGAAAACCGCGTTCATGTGAGACATGTACGCGGTTCTCGATTGTATATGTATCCCCTCTACCATGATTTGGCGCGTTGCGCGTCCCGAATCTGGCATCAGTGGTCCTCAGTGTCCTCACCTCAGATCCTCAGATCGTCAGTCGTCAGTCGTCAGTCTCGCTCGTGTGTCCGAACGGGAAGGATGGAGCGCATAGCGACTAGCAATTGCGTGTGCGCGTGATCGATCGGCGCGAGCCTGTCGCGAGAGAGCCCGCACATTTCGCCCTCATATTCGCCACAACAATTTCGCGGATACGTCATCGCGAATTAATTAACGTCGTTGTCGTGATGACGTCGTCGCAGTGGCATCGTCATTCTTGCTGAAACGACGATTATTCTCTTCATCGTTTTGTTATCGTCGTCATCCCTTTTTCCCAGTCGATGAAGCGGCTTCTTCAACATAATGCAGGATATTCCCGGCGCGTCCGCCGACGACCACCGTGCCTCGAAATCGGTGCTACTCAACACCTTCGTCGTGAAAAAGAAGCGATGCCGCGTGTATCTACATCGTGGTACGCTCATCTGGGAAACCGAGCGGTCGCCTTACAGTAAGCGAGATTTGCTGTTCTTGACGCGCAGGAGAATTTTGACGACGAAAAGTCTCGTTGAGTTTTGTTTGTTGACGAAGGATTCGTGTTGATTCATCTTTCAGGAATGTAAGGTATTGCGAAGGTAATAGCGCGGAAGGAACTGGATCAAGGTTGTATTTTAATTAATATGGATTCTGTCTTATTTTTCGACGACAAAATTTCTCTCACGATAAATTTTTCTTGATGATAAATAAAATCGATTAATTAAATTGTTATCGAGGGGCGTACATTTCTTTGTAGCAGCAATGTTGAATATTTAAACATGAATATTATATATGTATATTTGAAAGCTATATTTTAATTAACGTGGAATTGATTTTAATTTTTGTATGGTGTGATAGAAAAATGCATTTATTAAAAATTATTTTTTTTTTATTAATAGATGTGGCAGTAATGGACTTATTATTCTACCAATTAAAAAAGTACATTTCTTCATATTTTAGAATATTGAATTGAATATTGAATTTTAGAATTAATTAATTTATAGTTGGAATTAATATTAAAATGTATTATACATGTATAAACAACATTTTTGGGGCACGCTAGCACAAGCTTCGTAGAAAGAACTAATAAATATTTAGATGAGAATTGGACAACAATTCGAACATTTAAAGCAAAAAAATAGAAAAACTATGGTTTTTCATTTAATTTATGGTTTTATCATTAGTTTGAATGCACTCTACTTTAAAGTTTAAATGCTTATAGCTTTTGAAAGAAGCATTTTTCAAACAAATGTTTCAGATAAAATTTACTTGTTTTTCCCCGTACAATCCAAATATGTAACATTTTATAGGGAGTTTTATTTGAAACTATAAAGTTATTCTTTGCCCCTCTTGAAGGGCGATCGGGGGCGATTTTCTATTTACATAGTTAGAAAGGTCTCTCGAATACATGAAACTTTCTCATAAACAACTTTTTGATTCAATAAATATTTTTAGAGTTATTGGCTTGTAACGTTTTATTTGCCTCACCCTGTATAAATATATTATCGTTCCATCGAGATAATGTATACATATATACGATATTTTTTCATAGGAAAAAAATGCTGAATATTTAACTCAAGATTTAGTTAGTTTGCTTTAGAATGAAAATTAATGAAATAAACATGACGCGTAAAATATGCTCACATTAGATGTTCGGTAGATAAAAAATGATAGAAGAGAAAGAGAGAGAAAGAGATAAAGATAGACAGATCAATAATTTTTTCGAGTGGACAACAGTTATGCGCGCTCCCTTTCTTGCCTTGATAAACTCTTCTTAGAGTGAGTCTTACTGTTTAAAAAGATAAATGAACACTGGATTGGATAATTATTTTATTGACGCAATGTATTTCTTCTTGGCAGAAAAGAGAGAATTAAATATTTAATTCCAGAGTTTTAATTGATTCTCTTTAAAGTCATATTGAGTTTCACGTAACAGATGCTCGCGCAATTTGACAGTTTGATGGAAGCTACATACACACAGACACATTTGTGATAGATATTTATGTAAAATTGGCGTACAAAAATTTCTGGACAAGTATTTTTTTAATTCTGTCTTTTGAAGGCAAAATTAAAATAAAATGAGATCGAAATTATAGAATCTCACGCATTCTACTTGTCATGAGCAGATCAAACGGAATAGATTAGATGGACATAAAGACAGATCAATAATAATTCGAGTCAATAGTAGCGCGCGCGGTTGCTTGCCTTACTTGTCGTTCCTTTCTTGCCCTAGTTCTCATCCTCTTATCTTACCTTATTTTATCTCATCTGATTTTTTGCGTTTCTTTGATATACTATCTTGCAACTTATTTCTCACGCATTTTTCTTTTTATATGAAAATAATAATTCACACAGAGAAAGAAAGATAACGATCGTATCTTTCATTCGCTCTTTATTTGTTTTTCGCGCTCAGCAAATCTCAAGTTGTCAAGAGTTATTATAACAAATCGGAGAGAAAAAATATACTATTTTTTTAAGTAAAAAAATAATAATTGTTTTTAAGAAAAAGTATGTAATTATTTACAATGAATTTTTTAAAACAATTATTTGTTTGTCTTAAACTTATAGATTTTAAGATATTTTAGTGGATACATTTAAATGGCCTACCCTGTATATACAGGGTGGGCCAAAAGTCTGGATACAGTCGAATATCTCATAAACAATGCAATTTTGGAAAGAAAGTTTCAGACAAAAGTTGCATGGTTTCGAGAGAACCACATGATAAAAATATGGACTTGAGCTTGAGTGACCTTTTCAAGATGAGGTCAATGTGATCAATGTTTTCTTAAATAGAAACTCCATTTTTTATTGCTTATTCTTGTAGCTTATCTCGAGAGCTTTTCAAAACACTATAATAAAGTATTTTTTTATTAAGTATTTTTCGAGTTATTTTATATCTTAATCTGACATATTTTGACAAATAATTGTTAAAAAAGATATATTGTAAATAATTATATATTTTTTCTTAAAAACACTTATTTGTTTTTATACCAATTGATTTGTCTCATTATTCTGTACATAAAAATATTACGGTAGGATTATCGAAAACTAAATATTTTACGAGATATTTTATTTTTATATCAAAATATATCAGATTACGATATAAAATAACTCGAAAAATACTTAATGAAAAAATACTTTATTACAGTATTTTGAAAAGCTCTCGAGCTAAGCTACAAAAATTTGTAATGGAAAGTGGAGGTTTCCATTTAAGAAATTAAAGGTGATCTCTTCACGTGATCTTCAAATGACTATCCAAGGTCAAGCCAAGGTCACCGTTGTACGTCGCCGTCTAAACCATACAACTTTTATTTTAAAAGTTTTTTTTGTAAAATTACATATTTTCGAAATATTTGCTTGTTAAGATTAAAAAGACTTACCCTGTATGTATATATATTAGGGTGGTTGTTAAAAAAAAGATTATCGCTGCCGCCCCCTCAAAGAGTAGTAATTGATAAAAAAAAAGTTTTGTAAATATCCCAAGTCTGTAAATTAAAGTGAACAGGTGTCTCTTGAAAAGAGAAGTTTGGAAGACATTTTTTTAATTTTTGCTTTGTTAATTAGCTGTATCAGCAGTTGAGAAAATGTTTTTTTGCAGTGCGGCAAAACAATCGAATTTTAATGAATTTTTTTATCAATCATACAAAAAAAAATTCTTAACTGCTGATACAGCTATTAACAAAGCAAAAATAAAAAAAACGTCTTCCAAACTTCTCTTTTCAAGAGGCACTTGTTCACTTTAATTTACAGGCCTGGGGTTTTACAGAACTTTTTTTTTTATTAATTACTACTCTTTTAGGGGGCGGCAGCGATAATTTTTTTTTTAACGGCCACCCTGCCCTTAAGACTAATAAGCGCTTATTAATATAACTCGAGCAATTCAATCTCGCAAGATGGACTAGTGTGTGACGTGGTTAAGTGTGTGATGCACGGTAAAAGCTGTATGTCGATTGTGTGGCCTTGACCTGTCATTGGTACAGCATCTTTTGCGCCAGTAGCGTATATCTCATTACGTTTTTTTTTCTTTTCTTTAATAGCTGTGTGATTATACATGTACGCAAAAGCAATTAAAGAAGACAAAAAAATGGAATTGTAATATAAATAGAATTGTTGCTCTTTAATATGCAATCTTAAATAGCTGAAGGCAGAATTAAATTTTTACTGGACGCATCTTCGATGAATTGATTTGTGACGTGATTGTAACAAAATATAATTCTACGATCAAAAGTCGAATTAAATATATAACCAGGATGTCAATTGCACATGTTAAAAACAAATTTACAAACATATATAAATAGGTATATAATTCAAAATAATTTTTAAAATGTCAATATAATTTAAAATAAGATATAATTTAATTTTTTTTATAA
>NW_021853733.1:131511-135600 GCF_003651465.1 Formica exsecta
AAAATTATTTTATAAAAAAATTTATGATATAAAATAAAGATAAAATATATATCTTTTCTTTGAATTAAAAATTTATTTTTTTAGATATTAAACGGTCGAAAAACGGTCAAACGGAAAAAAATAAACATTATTTAAAAAGACGCTAACTAAAAAAAAATAAGATGTTGACATAACATTAGAAAAACTTGTGTGTGTGTGTGTATGTATATGTATTTCTAAATATTTTGTGTCAGAAAATAACATTCTATTCATCAAACTTATTTTGTTAATAATTTTTTAATAAACAACGAGCGATGGCTAAAATTGTTTGAAAGTTACTTAGAGTCGTGTCCTTGATAATAAATACCAAAGTCATTAAAATCTGTGAGGTCGCTCCTAATATGCATAATTATCCAATATTGGTTTAGTTCACTATTCTAAAAACTTGATAAAATTAGTTACACATTTGAGAAACTATACTTATTCTAAATTAAATCCAAATCTTTTTAGAAACGCTGATCAGTGTGTTTATTGCGCAAAAATATGCACGCAAAATTCTTCTTCAATTGTACATGAAAACAAAATATATAATTAGATAATATTTCCTTAAATCCAAAAGTCCTCCAAAAGTATATGTGATGTTTCGCTTATAGATTCATTTTATAATTTATAGCTTCGAGATAGAGATATATAAGAACAATGCGAAGAATATTAACAAGTTTTCGGCGATCGACTCACGTAGACGGGAACATATGTCGATACTCGTTCTCGTCCTTGAGTACGATTTGTATGTTGTTCTATTTCCTTATGCAAGAGCGCCCGTGCTCGCTCGCGCTATGAATATTAAATAAGAGCGATAATCTCTTTTCCTGGCGGATGGTATTATACGCGAATTTTTACAACTGTGTTCTTCAGCTCTCTTCTCCTCTCGGTCCCGTCAAACAATAAAGTCCTTGTGACTCGTTGGCATAGTGTTATAAACAACAACCGTCCACAATTCTGCAATGCTAAGAGGCGTTTCGCGTATCACACAAAGATGAGTATCTAAAAGTTATTTATTTCTCAACTTATGACATCAGTAAAGTAATCGAACAAAAAAATATTAAATAATCATGAATGTTAGTTAGTTTTTTTGTATATATAAAATGTATATATACAATTTATTGACGCAAATACATTGCGTCAATAAATACATACAAAAAACGTACGTACGCGGAATAACGTCATTTACATCTTATTATTCCAAACTGATCGCGCAGACTGTTTGCATTAACATTTATAACGATCTTTGTTCTAATTATAAAGCTTTATAGTACAATCCCGCCTGCGCAGGTATTATGAGAACCGAAACTAATTGCGCCAAATAAATTGCCGATGAATATAGTATTGCTAATTTCGCGTCACTGGTGACGCGACTTGACACTTCAATAACGCCGGTTCTAGAACGTCGTTGCGCGCGCGCAAACTGCACGAGGCATATATATTTGCAGCATGGGCTGCGGTCTTTCACTTTTCGTCGTTCAGCGTATCGTTGATGTTTCTTGTGATGGAACGTGTTACTCTGGTTAGGAGAAACTTGTCTGCGAGCGAGAAAGCATGGCGATAGATCAGCACTTGCGACCTATGGCACACATTTCATTCTCTTTGAGTATTGTTCCCGAGTAAATACGTTCCAAAGAAACAGTACTTATTAAACTAGAAACTTATGTGTCAGCGTAGTAAATGTTCGGAATGACTACCACATCAGTTTTCATACAATAATAAAGATTGACCCAGAAATCTTTGATCTAAACACTGTTGAACAGGCAGTGCACAATGCGGAGGAGCTCCGTCCTGTTATCCTCCGGATTATCAATTGATCTTCGAGATAATGCGCATCATTCTCAATAATATCAGTTAACATTGGATCAATGGTGTCTTCTAACAAAATTCCAAATAATCTCTCCAGTCAAATTACCAGGTAAGAAAAAAGATCAACGCGACAATCACGAAAAATGCAATTTTTGTTGATAAGAAATTATCTCCAGTATGAAAAAAAAACAAGTAGAGTTGTGCAAATTAGAAACTTGCACATTGCTTCCTCATCATTTTATCTTACAATGCTTAAGCTGCTTTAAGCATGCGGATTTTTCAATTTTTGCTTCCTCATAGAGGAAGCTTTGTGAGCGAAATAAAAATTAAAATAATTTCTTTCACCGATCCTCACTAAATTCAACATCAAACATCCTTTAATAATACTCTATTCATGTAAAAAAAATTTAATCCGATATCTCAAAATTTGCGAAAGTTACAATGTATACAGACATTTCTCAAAAAATTAAAAATTTTATAAAAAATGAACCTTTTCATCGATTCTCACCAAATTCAATACCAACCATCTTTGAATAGAATTAAAACACTATTATAAAGCGAATTTATCGGACTTTTAAATGGTATGGTATAGCCTTTAGATACCTCTTGTCATTAAAAATTTTTAGGGTGAAATTAACCCTCCTCTTGTGGTTGAAGTTAGGTGAACGGAAATAGCCAATTAACATGTCCCTCATGCAAATAAAGTTGACCGGTCCGAGCGTTTTTTGAACAAATGAGATTAAATGCTAAAAAACACCGTTTTCGGCGGGCCACGCTGTATATAAAAAATGTTGAGATATGTATAATAATAATTATGTAATGATTATATATATATATATATATTTTACGTAAACAGAGATGCACACTAACAGAGTATGTTGATCGGTAGATTGTTTTAATTATGCAAAGGTAATTACTCAGACAGTCACGTAACTAATTTGTATCTGCCATCATAAAATTCGCATATTTATTTCTATGTCATCTTTGTGGTACTATTGAGGAGTCGCTTGTGTGTTTCCCTTGTATTTTTGCGTGATATGCGAAACGTCTTCTAACATTGCGAAGTATAAACATTAATGTAAACACATATAATTGTACACGCGAATAGACTCGATTCAAGCACGAAACTCATGCACGTTCTGTTATGTAAGTTCTGTCTATATTTCTTGTGTGCAGGAGACGTGGAAATTCCTCGATTTCACGTTTGTTTTTCCTTTCTCTTAGCTTATCTTATCGTTTGTTTATCAATGAAACAAATGTGTTTGCTTCTGATTTCATAAAGACTGAATCGTGAGAATTAATTAGTTTTGATTGATTGTTTCTATCTTGTACTTCCGTAAATATCAATGTTATTCGTTGTAAAGTTAATTATTGTAAATCGTCAATCAATCATTATTAAAACGTTAACTGTTACATATCATCGCCAATTGTTACATAACAATTGATTATTATTATTATTATTATAAACGATATTTATCAAGAATTGATCGGCATTGATTCTTAGCATGAGGAAGTATAGTATAAGGACAATAAATGCTGTCTCGTAAATCGAAGGTCGATCGTGATATATGATGCATCGTCTACGAATCGATCCTCGATAACAACTACTCGTTAGGCATGTGATAGGCATAATAATCGCGTGTACGATCGCGTTGTTTGGAGAGATACGGCTCATATGAATCGTAATACTCTGCGACAAAACAGCGAGAAATCAAATCACCGGCTAAAAATACATTTTGCACGTGCACCGCGCAGTGCATGTATGTACACATAGTACATCTTCGTATGTGCATTGCTCCAAATTTCCGCTGATTGATATGATTACTCGTGAAATCGATCGAATATTTCAAAAGGGACGATTATTTAAATTACTGCATATTTTATATAAAAACTTTCACTGTTTATATATATCATCATTTATTTAGAGTTTAGAGTTTATAATTTAAAAAAATTGAATTAAATAGACTAAAAATAACCAAAGTTATTTAGCATTTCTTATACAGGGTGTCTTAGACCACCCGTACACCCCCTTTTCTTTCAAAAACTATGCATTTTAGAGAAAAACGTTTTGAACAAAAATTGTATGGTTTTGAGGGGAACATAAGATGGTGTCATTGGTTTGATCTTAGATGGCATCGTTAAGGTCAAGTCAAGGACACTTTTAATTTCTTAAATGGAATCCCCTATTTTTTATTGCATATTCTTATAGCTTATGTCGAGTGCTTTCCAAAACACTATAATAAAGTATTTTTTCATTAA
>NW_021853733.1:135794-137760 GCF_003651465.1 Formica exsecta
ATCTTATGTTCCCCTCAAAACCATACAATTTTTGTTCAAAACGTTTTTCACTAAAATGCTTAGTTTTTGAAAGAAAAGGGGTGTACGGGTGGTCTAGAACACCCTGTATATTCATATATATGGAATAAGTGACTAGAGAAACTGCTTTATAAAATATCTTCATAAATATTGATTTTATACAAATTGATTTACAAAATTGATTTTTCATTGGAATGATAGTGAACAGCATATCGAGATAGAAATAGCATATCGAGATGTATTAACAACTTCCGAAGATATGAAACGACGTCTTGCAATGCCGAACAATTTCAAAAGATAGCATCTTATTAAATAAAATTAATTTATTCTGTTTGAAAAATTATTACTTTTATTATCTACCTATTTTACTCATTCTGTATTTTTGGATTTTTTTATTTTAACGTCACCCCACAATCAAAGTGTTATAGGTCGTTGGATTCGTCTTTTCATTCTCTACAATTATAGCTGATTAAAAATAGGCGCTTTCATCTAAAAAAAACTAAGACGATTAAAATGTGGTCTTTTTAAAATTATGGTAATTATGCAGAGATAGGGAGCCACTCCCAATTTCGATAAGTTTGAAATATGTTATCAAGGTCATCACCTTGATTAATGCTGTGGAGGTTTCAGCCGGCGCTCATTGTTTATTAAAAAGTTAATAACAAAGAAAGTATAATGAATAGTATGTAATTCTATGACACTGTATATAAACTATGTTTTTGTATTATATTATTCACTGAAAGTAAATTGTTTTTGTTTACCTTTTGTACTGAAATAAGCTAATGGAACAATGAAACAATTTAAGTGAAAGGATAAACGGGGGAGAGGTTCCGCCCTTCCCCCTTCCATCCTGAAAAAATTCTAACTTAAACCAAACCTAATTTTTAATTTTAATTTAATCAGAAATGGGTTTAGATTAAGTTAGAATTTTTTCGGAGTGGGGGTGCAGAGGAAGGGGAAGAGCCTTTCCCCGCCCACGCTTTTACTTTATAATACACACACACATAACACTAAACTATTTCATCAAACATATTTTTTAAACTATTTCATCAAATATATTTTTTAAATGTACATGATACACACACACATACAACTAAACTATTTCATCAAACATATTTTGTAAACTATTTCATCAAATATATTTTTTAAATGTACATGATGTCAGAAAATTATGTTCATTAAATTTATTTTATTATTAACTTTTTAATAAACAAGCGCCGGATAAAACCTTCACAACATTACTCAAGGTGATGACCTCGATAACATATTTCAAAATTATCGAAATCGGGAGTGGCTCCTTATCTCTGCATAATTACCAAATTTATTTAACTTTTGTCTTAAACGTTTTTATGTAAAATTAATATTTATAAAGATATCTTAGAAGGCAGTTTTTAGTAACTCATCCTATATAAATAGGTTATCTCATTTTAATTTACTCCCCCAAAAACTTTTATTTTTGATTGTAGAACAGCATGCTTCAGACAAAAGTTGTTTGGTTTGAAGGGCGTCATTTGATCGTGATTTTTATTTGACCTTGAATCAAAGTTCAGAGAGTTATTTCAAGGTCAACTTAATTTTTTTAATGAAAATCCTTATTTTTTATTGCATATTCTTATAGTCCTTCTTGAAATCTTTTTAAAACACTATAACAAAGTATTTTTCATTGAGAATTTTTTGAGTTATTTTATATCTTAATCTGACATATTTTAATAGAAAATATAAAATATCTCGTAAAATCTTTAGTTTTCCATAATCCTACTGTAATACTTTTATGTACAAAATAATGAGACGAATCAATTGGTATAAAGAAAATAATTTTTTTTTTAAAAGTATGTAATTATTTACAATGTATTTTTTTTAAACAACTATTTGTTTTTTTACATCGATAGATTCATCTCATTATTGCGCATTATCACGCACACACACGCACGCACGCATATATATGTAT
>NW_021853733.1:140997-154053 GCF_003651465.1 Formica exsecta
TATAATATAGAAAATATAAATAAAATAATATATCATTATTATTAATAAAACTAAGAAGTCACAATTTAGTTTAGGAATATATTTAGGAATATATTATTTATGATTTGATGCAAAGATAAGTATAAAATAGTTTATAAAGATATAAAAAGAAAGTATAAGATAATATACAAAGCATAAAAATTAGCTTCCATGTGCCCATTCTCCAAACTTTTCTCCTGCGTTTTTCTCTCTTCTTCTTTCTTATTACATAGAAAAAATTGTGCGAAATTTTTAAAATGTTTAACTAGTTTTGTAAGTATATATTATCTTTTCGACTCGCATGCTTCTTAAAGAAGTAATTTCCGATAATTCTGAGTTATAATTCCGCAACGATGTATAGTTAATGCAACGCTATTAATTAATAGTTTATCTACCTGCGCCGAAAAAATTGTCCTAAATTGTAATTGTTGATTAATCATTGCACGTAATAACGTTACCTCTTTGTCGAGGCAAACACTGCTTTAGCAAATGATAAGTACTGATAAAAATGCAGATAAAAGCTGATTTCTAACAACGCCGCGCAATTTATCGACAATAAGGGAAGGCAAAGATAAGGAAACATATCCTGCGACATTGCTTTCACATGTTAAGAAATATCGCAAGAAAAACGCGTCATGCATCGAAATTTCTCATGCCGATAAAGCTCGAACAATCTTACTCTTTCTTTTGATCAACTAATAATGATAATAAAATTTCTGTTTATATGTTGGAAAATTTGTGTTAATGTTGATTAAGCTTTACGTAATATTAAAAAATAAAATATATGATATAGCACATAAAAAATAAGAATTTCATAAACAGTGTAGAGAAATGAGAAATTTATACGGGCAATGTCGAACAGGAGAGTATTTTACTTTCTCGGAGTCTTATGAAAAGGCAATACTGACTCGGGAGATTCCTCTTTAGGGAAATAATTTGATTCTTTCTTGCATTCTCTGAGATGCAAGCGCGTGCACCTGCACTCTGTAATAGCTGGATATATTGCGCAACATATTATACACACGCGTACATACATGTACACATTGAGTACCGTTCTCTCCATTTTACATTCACCAAATAACGTAACCGCATATTGCATTTCTTAGTCCTACAATATGATATAAATGTTATATTGTGCATATAATAAAATACAATAATATATGATGTAATAATAATAATGATAATAATGTAAAATCGAATCAAATGAATCATAATTAATGTAAAATTAAGCAGAAATTATAAAATGATAAGTCGAACAATCGTTACCAAATGCGATATGTTTCCTTAAAAAGTTATCAAGCCAATTATGTTATCAAACCTTAATGAGATACTTATCTGACAGTTGACTATATGTGTTGGACCATATAACATTCGTTAAGTCCGTATCAGACTGTGCGAAGATTGTAATTGAAATTTGACTAATCAGGACAAAGAAACTTAAGCTCATTTTGTTCTGTTTAATCAAATTCCAATCTTTAATCTTCCATCTCTTCAATGCGTAGACTGAGATACGAGCTTTAAACGTAATATCCACCGATATATTATACAATATTAAAGTGGCGTTTTTTCTTTTTACATGTCAGAGCTCATTTATCTACAATAGTTTTAATGTCACGATTAAGGAAAATACAAGTATATATAAGAATATCCGTATATATTACACATACACTTTTGATTAAATGCTAGCGACACGATACATAAAACGGTAGAGCTCCTCTGAGAGAGACGCGCGTATTTCCCCATCCCCTTTTTCGTTTATAAAAAAAAATTATTATTATAATAATCGGTTTTTTTTCTTTTTCGCTTCTTTTCTCCAGCCAGATGGACGCTGCCTTTGACGGACGTTTTGGCAGTGCGTTACGGCGATGACTGGATACCGGGTTTGAGCGTTAAAGAGAAACAATCGACCTCGCCAACCACGGTTTGCCCGACGAATTTTATTCTGCACTACGCAGTTCGCGGATCCAAGAACAAATGGCGACACAACAGCGTGACTATGAGCCACACAGATCCCAGACAAATCGCGTCTTGGGTGAAAACCATTCGAAATTATCTTCTAGGTGAGTTAATGGCGCGCAATAATTTCTTCAATTATCGCTTTGAATTTAATAGCATTTATTAAAATTTACGAAAACTTCTTTGTAACAGCTAATATCTTGTTAACTTTAAAATTACGACATACATATGTATGTATATATGTATCTTTGTAGAAAATGAAGCGTGACGGGGAGAGGGGGAAGTAGGATAGTTTTGTCATTCACTTTTATTCTTCAAATAATTTAATCGCTAGTCTTATTCGAAAACTAGCATTGTCTCAACGATATTTTTGTTAGAGAAAGGAAAGGTCGACTTTAATCGTTGGTTATCAAAAGATATGCAATATATATCTATAAGCAGTTTAGAAATATACGGTGGCTAAGAAAATGCAAAGATTGCAACGTATTATTTTAGCGATATCCAAAGTTGACTCATTCGACACGCGTGAGCGATAAAAACTTGGTTTATTACATGGTTGTAAGAAATAACTGGAAATTCTTCCATCAATTTACTTGTTCGACGCAAAAAGGCGCGATTGCACGAAGAAGACGGCCAATCAAAAACTAAGAAATCAACGTGACGCATAAATAATTACATAAAAACTTGCTGGTTCATGTTTCGTAGCTGATATCATTACAATGTCATGCAGACACATTATTCTTCATAGATAAAATGCTTACATTCCAATAACGCAAGCAGTTGGGGCTAAGAAAAATATTATAAAAAAATATAAAAGTAAACCTTAAAAAAAATATAAAGGAAAAGATTTGAGATTTACAAAAATCAAGACTGACACAAAAAAGACAAAATATATATATTACTTTAAATTCAATATTATTTACAAATTTTTATTATTGTAAATATAAGGAATAACAGGCAATAAGAGCCAGCGCGGTGTGGAAAGCGCAAAGGAATATAATATTAAAATATGAACTAAAGAACGCGAACGTTTCGGTTCCTTTTTTGGACCTTTATCAATGCATTAATACACATTAGATTAAAAATAGATCGGAGTCATAATCGGAGTCATACAATTTAGAGAAATAAAACGTCAGTATGGAGAAGTCATCGCAGTCCGGTTAAAACGTAATCAAAAGTCGTTGTCCATAAGGTGCGCTCTGAGGTTGATCAACCACTAGAGATATAAAACGAATAGTCCATGACTATTTGTCAATATACTGTTTTTTTTTTGTTGTAGTGATCGCAAGCATCTCTTTGCCTAGGGCTTAGAATATCAAAATTACGAGAAAACGCACGCTCGACGGAAATGATAATTCGATATAATGCAGAAAACTTACAGAAAGAGGTGCAAAGATTTGCTTGTTATAAATATCGGCAATAGTCAAAAAATTAAAAAATGAATATGCAACCAACAACACGGGTAATAAATTAAACATAACATTAATTAAACAGTAATCAATACGTATTCCATTTCAAACTAGTAACTGACAAACACGCAAACATATGCTAGATAGTTCGTAGACTAACAAATTTCAAAATATTTACTTAGAAGAGGTATTTCAGAGGAACATTTTACAAATAAATTCGGTAAGATAGTCAAACGTTTGGGAGTTTTTCAATAGCGTTGACGTAAGCATGATGTAAGCATTCCATATCCGTCTGTAGATTCAAACTTTTTTTTGCCTTTTTATAAAAAGCATTTCCGAAAGTAGTTTGTTTAGGTGAGGTTCATTATCTAAGATCTCGACGTCATTCCAATTAAAATCATGATTAAGATTCAATCTATGATCCGTAATAACTGAATTGTTAGAAGTATTTCTGCGTATATGATTACAATGTTCGTTGATTCTCGTTTGTAATCTTCTACTAGTCTGGCCAACGTAAGATGCATCACAGTCATTGCATTTAATTTTGTACACAACGTTGGTAGAAGAGAATTTAGAAGAGCGGAAGAATTGAGAAGGCGGTCTTTGTGAACTTTAATAAGACGAGAAAATTTATTAAGATTGGAGTAAGACAGTCTGACATCGAGATCTCTAGTGATATTCTTGAAACATTCAGAGACAGAAGGAACAAATGGGATAATAAAAAATGGAGAACTTATCTTATCGTTAATTTCTATGTTAGAGTCAAACTTATTGGATCTTGAGTTAATTAGAAATTTAAGACGATAATGCGTAGTCTGAAATATAAAATCAAGAGGGTAATTATTGTCAAGTAAGATTTTAATGATAATGTTGAAGCTTTTGTGGTGGAAATGAGGATGTAACAGTAGGAATGTTCTATAAATCAAGCCAATAATCGTACCTTTCTTTTGGCAGAGAGGATGCTGTGATAAAAAATTAAGATTTATTATCCGTGTTATTGGCTGCGTATTTATTTTTTAATATTTTGACCGTTGCCGATACTTATAACAAGCAAATCTTTGCACCTCTTTCTATAAGTTTTCTGTATTATATCGAATTATCATTTCCGTCAAGCGTGCGTTTCCTCGTAATTTTGATGTTCTGGACAAAGAGATGCTTGCGATCACTACAAAAAAAATAGCATATTGACAAATAGTCATGGACTATTCGGTTTATATCTCTGGTGGTCGATCAACCTCAGAGGAGCGCACCTTATGGACAATGACTTTTGATTACGTTTTAACCGGACTGCGATGACTTCTCCAAACCGACGTTTTACTTCTCTAAATTGTATGACTCCGATTATGATTCCGGTCTATTTTTAATCTAATATGTATTAATGTGTTGATGAAGGTCCAAAAAAGGGACCGATATGTTCGCGTTTTTTAGTTCATATTTTAATATTATATTCCTTTGCGCTTTCTATACCGCGCTGGCTCTTATTGCCTGTTATTCCTTATATTTATTATATTTATCAGAGCCTTTTGTAAATTTGATTTGATTTTATTATTGTAAAAATAAAAATTATGTATTGTGCGCATAAAATTATGGAAAACGAAATTGGAGACTTTTCGCAATCTCTTTTCAATGATAGAATATACAAGGTGTGTCATTTTAATTGCTCCACCTAAATATCTTTTTTCCTACGCCTTTCACAAAAAATTTTTTCGTACAAAAATTTTATGACTTCGAGAGGCACATAGGATGGTGCCATTGGTTTGATCTTGGATGAAGGTCATGAGGTTATTTCAAGATCATCTTCATTTTTTTAAATAAAATCATCCTGATTTATTTACATAAATCGACTCTTTGCAATATTCGGCGTAAAGAATTATAAGGGTAGTATGGCCAAAAATTTAATAGTTTACAAGATATTTTATACTTTAATATGACATAATTTTACATAAACTATGAAATATCTCGTAAAATATTTATTTTTCGATTATTTTATTTCAATATTTTTATGCACAAAATAATGAGAGATTCAATTGATGCAAAGAAAATACATAGTTGTTAAAAAAAAGTGCTAGTTGCAAATTCATTTTTTTTTAAACAACTATATATGTTTTACACCGTGATTATCGTTTGCGCTTTCGTTGAATTCCCCTTTTAACAATTCCCGAATTAAATTGCGCTGTGCCACACACACACACACACATTCTTTGGTTTTGCCATATAATAATAAATAATTTCTATAAATTGAATCGCTCTCTTCAATCTTTTTTATCTGCGGATTATAATAATTTTTAAATAAAATTGCTGCTATATTCTTTGATTTCGCTATTTTCATGGATTGTAATAGTTTTCGAATTAGGTTGCTGCTTTATTATTTAATTTCGCCACTTACCAATTTCTTTAATTTTGTTATTTCTTGAAATTTGATAGTTTCTAAGTTGAGTTGTTGCTTTGTTTAAGGGCATTGTGAAATTAATTAAGCGAGATGCAATCTCTTGTTTCGCTTGGTAAACAATGATATTGCACGATAATCTTCGAAAGAGAGAAAGAGTACGGCTTGTTTTTATAAGTGAGAAAATAGGATAAGTCTAAACTATCTTTGTCGACCTTTGTCACGAACCAACAGTTACAGTATTGATCTGGGGATTTGCCGTGCTCGCGTATAAAATGCCATTTTCGTGAAAAAGTCCGTTCAATTATCGACATTACATTGTATAGAAAAGATCGATCGACATAGTTTGCATGATTAAAAGCCTATTTTTTTCTGTCGAGTCTAAGCGACCCATTTCCATTCTTAAAGAAATAAAATTTATTAAAATGTAATAAGAAAAAACCGAAGTCAATTAAAAAGCGTGTTGTGTTCGCTTTTGTCATTTTATTAATCCTAAGAGTCATATACGTGCATACGTATGCACGCGCGCGCGCGTGTGTGTGTGTACCTGTGTATGTGTACAGAACAAAACGTTTCTTTAGATCTAATAAATTTTGAAGTCAAAAAAATTTGATCATTGGAATAGTCCAACCAAACTAATGTTTGAACTAACAAATACGATTGTTTGGTTTTCAAAAAACATATATGTTTACTTCAAGTAAAATATTTTTTGAAAGAATTTCACTTTTTTTCTTCGATTTGAATACTTGCATTATTCTTTCAAACAATTTTTTAAAAATAATATTCTTGTTTTATATCATGTTGCTTTGAACAATTTAGATAAAGCTTAAAACAAGTTGGATAAAGCTAGATTGCCTGTTACACAAACTGCATCTTTCTAAACAAGTGTCTTCACGGCTTGTTAGGATCATGGCATATAGAAAAACTTAATTACACTTCAGTAATTTCATCCATACGGAATTTTCAGCGTTGCTTACGTTTCAATATGGCTGCTTATGTTCTCGACTGTAAAGGCTATCACACACAAAATTCCGTAAGGACATAAGACGTAAGCGTAAGAAAATTCATCAATCCCAATCGAATATTGGGCTTTCCGTAAAAGTGGAGGGGTTACGGAGAGTCAAATACTCGATTGGGATTGGTCGATTTTCTTACGCTTACGTCTTACGTCCTTACGGAATTTTGTGTATGATGATCTTAATTGTTCGCTTTCCTTACGTCTTAAGTTTTACTGCTTACATTTTTTTTTATGTGCTACGGCCTTATTCAGACAATTTTTCTCTGTCAGAATAAATGAAAATTGGACATCATCTGTCCGATCGAACATTATCTGTCCGATTTTCCAGAAATCAGATCAATATCTGAATTTCCCTGTATGGAGATTGTATCAGAAATTGAATTGATAGAAATAGTTGTTACAATGTTATTAGCAGCGTTGGGTAAGTTAATTTTTTTTTAGCTAAGTTAAGTTTAAAATTAATGGCCATGGTTTTAAAGTTAATAAAAATTAACTAAGTTTACGTTAAAAATTACTTAAACAAAAATTAACTCAGTTAAAGTTAAGTTAAAAAGTTATTAACTTATTAAAAAGTTAAAAGTTAATTATACAAAACTATATGTTTTTTACATAATTAATCTTTTAATTGTACATTTTAAATAAAACTTTTTAAATTTAAGTATATATAATAAAAAGGTAGTTTTTTTATAAGAGAGATAATGTATTTTTTCTTATATAATAATTAATAATGCAGATTATTTAAATATACTATAGTTGTATAATAGAGATATTATAGTGTTTAAAAATAAAACGTTTAATGAAGGAGTCTTCGGTTAAGAGAACTTTTCTGTTTAATTTGACCCGCTCTACCTGCACCCGTGCATTTTATCTTTATCTTTAATTGTTAGATACTCTAACAATAAATTAAAACAATTTAAAAATATTTATTGAATTTTAATAAAAGTCTCAAAATTATGGTCTGTCATTTTTCCTCTTAAATCATCACATACTAAACCACCTGCACTAAACATATGCTCTACATGCGACGAGGATGGTACCGTTGTGTTGTATTTTATGAAACCACGTTTCAATGGTACTGGATACTGTCTTATGTTATTATAATTATTAGTAAACAGATAATTTTCGACTATTAAAGATACAAAATTTTAACTTGTATAAAAAAAGTTAATAAGTTAACGTTAATGCATTTAAAAATAACTAGTTTAAGTTAAAAGTTAATACGCTTAAAATTAACTAAATTAAGTTAAAAGTTATTAACTTTTCAACTTTTAACTTAACTTTTAACTTTTTAACTAGTTACTACCCAACCCTGGTTATTAGTCGCATTTTACAGATTTTATATACTCTTATGACAAAAACTTGAATATACGAATATACATATATAGTGAATAGGGCGTCGCATAGCGATGCATAAGCGAATGAACTATACTATTTTAAATAATAGTTATTTTTCCATCAAACAATATGATTTAATGTAACAAAACAATCAAATTTTTGTTTAATAAAATAATGTTTTAGTGAAAAAAAGTCAAATAAACACATATACTAAATATAAAGAAACATTTTTCTCTGGGTATGTATGTATGTATGTATGCATGTATATATGTATGTGTAGGATAAACTCGTACAAATTTGTTGATCAATTAATTAAACAATAATTTTGCAAGTATCACTCCTAATGTCTACTTTGAAATTTCATGTCTTGTCTCACACACACACGCACGCACGTACATACACAAAATATCTTATTAAAAGAAATTCCTAGAATTCGAATTTGATTTACTGCACCGAATCAATTAATGTTAAATTCTGATAATTCGAATATTTAAGAAAACTCCTAGAGTTTGAAGACTTAAAAATCGAATTTAATTTAAAGCCGATTGTTTTAGGTCTTACGTATCGACCACGAAAGGTGATGCTGTTCATCAATCCCATAGGCGGTAAGAAGAAAGGCGTCAAGATCTGGGAAAAGGACGTGCAGCCGCTCATGACCATAGCCGGTATCGAGACAAAAATAATGGTCACTGAGCGTGCTGGCCATATTCGTGACATGCTGCTGACGGCCGATTTGAGTGACTTACATGTGAGTTTTGTTCTTGTAAGGCCAATATTCTGTTTTTTTTCGCACAGTTTACACATGCACACAAATCCAAGTGCAAATAAATTTATACATGTGTGCATTATACGTATAAAATCAGACCTAGTGTATGCATATACAAGTTATATATAAGCAAATTTAAAATAATTATAAATTTATATGTGTAACTATTTTTTTATTATTTATATTACTATAATTAGAAAATCTGAGAAATCACATAAATTCAAAAACCTTACATTTTTACTATTTATGCGATAAATATAAAACACTATACAAATCCAAAGAAATATAAAATTTTGGATACTGATAACACCGTTCAACAAAAAATGACTTTTTTTGAACACTTGAACGGGACTAGTCGTTTCTTATAAGTTTTTGTATGCTGAATACGAATCCGGTTTCGAAATTGCTCCATCACTCATTGCTCCGTCAGAATTTTAAGAAATTTGTAATTAAAGTTGCAAGAAAGAGCTATTTTCATGAACTTTGTCATATTATAGTTACAATATGTGACGTGCTGGAAAAGTTTTATTGCAATCAAAATAAAGTATGTTGTTAGGATTTTTTAAATTTAAGAGATTTTAGATCGCTGAATACGAATCCAATCTCAAAATTGTCAAATTCAAAATGGTGGACTCAAATGTTTCGATTGCAATCTAAACATTTTTTAAGTTTTGACATCCGCCATATTGAGTCCACCATTTTGAATTTGACAATTTTGACATTGAATTCGTATTCACCGATCTGAAAAACTCTTAAGTTTAAATAAATATAATTGAAAACTATTTGGTAAGTCGTCAATGATCTAAGTCACAGCTAACTTCTGCAATACACCCCATATTTAACCATGAATATTTCATTAACCATAACCGACACCAAAAATTCTTTTTGAGGGTTGAAAGTCTTAACAACATATTTTATTTTGATTGCAATGAAACTTCTCCAGCATGTCACATATTGTAGCTATAATATGACAAAGTTCGTGAAAATAGCCCTTTTTACTCCCGACTGCTGCCAACCACAGGTTGGCAAAAACGGAACGAGTATGCGTTTCACCGAGCTCGGATCGGTTGTCCTTTTAGTTCTCGATAACTACTACATAGTTTGATATCATCTTTTGCTCATAATTGCAACTTTAATTGCAAATTTCTCAAAATTCTGACGTGATGGAGCAATTTCGGAACCGGATTCATGTTCAGCGTTCAAAAGCCTATAAGAAACGATTAATCCCGTTCCGGTGTTTTTTTTTTGTTGAACTGTGTAATTGATAGTATGTGTGTGTGTGTGTATTTAAAATAAAAATCTACATATTTATCTTTTTTTTTTGACTTTACATAATAAATATAAATTCATGTTTCTGCTGTATAAATATAAAGCTGCGAAAGCTTTATATTGAAAAGAATTGATCCAAGCTATTCTCAAATCACAACTTTTACGATGTGTTTTAGGCAGTGGTGTGCATTGGTGGCGATGGCACGTTCGCCGAGGTGTTCAACGGGCTTATTCTGAGGGCGGTCAAGGATCAGCAGATCGATCCCAACGATCCCGACGTCAGATTACCCAATCCTGTTTTGCCCGTCGGTGTTATACCCAGCGGTAGCACGGACACGGTGGCCTATAGCCTGCACGGTACCACTGACGTTCAGACCGCTGCTATACACATCATTTTCGGCGACTCGATCGGTTTGGACATCTCATCCGTTCATAGCAATCGCACCTTGCTCAGATTGTACGCCAGCGTTCTCAGTTACGGCTATCTGGGCGACGTGATTCGCGATAGTGAAAAATTTCGCTGGATGGGACCTCGCAGATACGATTGGTCCGGTAAAGTCTAGAAATTTCCACCGTTTAATTTGTGGTATTCAAAAAAAAAATTTTTCGCTATACAATACAATCTAAAACTTGTGAATTATATAATAATGTACTTAATCTAATTTATATCGATTTAATATATACAGGGTATCTCTAAAATCTGACCCCACCCCTGGATCTCGGAAACGGCTTTAAATATGGAAAAATGTTTCCGACAAAAGTTGCATGGTTTGAAGGGGGCCACATGATGAAAATATGGACTTGACCTTAAGTGACCTTTTCAAGGACAGGTCAATGTGATCGATGTTTTCTTAAATGGAACTCCCTATTTTTTATTGCATATTCTTGTAGCTTATCTCGAAAGTTTTTCAAAACACTATAATAAAGTATTTTTTCATTAAGTACTTTTTGAGTTATTTTATATTTTAATCTGACATATTTTGATATAAAAAATAAAATATCTCGTAAAATATTTAGTTTTCGATAATCTTACATAAATACTTTTATGTACAGAATAATGAGACAAATCAATTAGTGTAAAGAAAAAAACAAATAATTGTTTAAAAAATACATTGTAAATAATAACATACTTTTCTTAAAAACAATTATTTTTGTTATACTAATTGATTTGTCTCATTATTCTGTACATAAAAGTATTACGGTAAGATTATCGAAAACTAAATATTTTAAGAGATATTTTATTTTTTATATCAAAATATGTCAGAATAAAATATAAAATAATTCCATTTAAGAAAACATCGATCACATTGACCTCACCTTGAAAAGGTTACTCAAGATCAAGTCCATATTTTCATAATGTCCCCCTCTGAACCATACAACTTTTGTCTAAAACATTTTTGTCTTAAACTTATAGATTTTAAAATATTTCAGTGGATACATTAAAATGGCCTACCTTGTATATATACAAGGTGTCCTAAAACTATCGTATTTCCTCTTAATGGCAGATTTCTTAGAACATTTCAAGACGAAAATCCTAAAATATCGAGACTATAATAGTTTTTAAACGGAAAGCGATTATATTTTACGAATGACAGGGCTGAAATTTCGCGCTCAGGCACGTCGAAATAACAAGTGAAAAAAATGCTCTATGGATGGGGCGCCTTTTTTATGATATTATGATTATCGTATAAATTTACAATAGCATTGTCATTATATGTTTTCCCGGTTTTCTACGCATTGCATTAGTATATTCTTTTTACGAATAATGAATGCAAGAACTAAAGGCATCTAAAAAATGATTCAAGTAAAAATTTGTGACATGTTTCAACTTCAGCTGTCAAAGCGGTCGATTAATGTTACCATGTAGGTGTCTACTATTTCGCTGTGCCTGAGCGCACGAAATCTCAGCCCTGTTATTCGTAAAATATAATCGCTTCCCATTTAAAAACTATTATAGTCTCGACATTTTTATTAGACATTAGAATTTTAGTCTTGAAATTTTCTAAGGAATCTGTCATTAAGAAAAAATACGGTAGTTTTAGGACACCCTGTATGTGTGCGCGCGCGCGTTTGTGTGTATGGTAACTGTGTTTATATATTAATTAATAATAACATATTAGACATATATGCACAGAGAATATAAAATGTTTAATATTAAATTAATTACATCTTTTTTCAGGGTTTAAAAAGATAATAGCAAATAAGGGTTACGAGGGCGAGATCGAATTGCTATCGGACCCGTGTCATCCTGCAAGTAGCACCAGATGCATGAAAAACTGTTCACGCTGTCTGCAACACATGCACAACAGCATTCCTGACGAGGAAATTGCCAGTACGTGTTTAAAAATTAATACAAGCAAAATTTGAGTATAGATTTAATAATTTAAAAAATTGGATAGATTTAATATATATATATATAAAGTAATAATGCTTTTTTTTATCCACGAAAAGGATGGGTGACGGTCAGTGGAAAGTTTTTTATGGTGAACGGCGCGAACGTGTCTTGCGCGTGCTCGAGAAGCCCCATGGGCTTTAGTCCTCACTGTCACATAGGCGATGGCTGCGTAGACGTGATTCTAATTCGACACACATCTCTGATAAACAATGTCAGATTGCTACTCAGACTGTCCAGCAAACGAAAGACTTTGGTATCTGAATCACTTATTCGACCAATTAATCGCTAATTTTCTTTACTTGACTCTCTAATGGACTGTGGTCGCTAAATCGATCATTACTTTTTAGATAATCAACAAAATTGCCTAATATTTAAATAAACAGAGTGTTATTACAAAAATTAAATCATATATTTTTTTATGTAAAATAAAAGTTTTTTTCACAAAATGTAGTAAATAATATATTTTATTATTATAAAAAATATATATATTAAAAACTATATTAT
>NW_021853733.1:154604-159988 GCF_003651465.1 Formica exsecta
TATATTAAAAACTATATTATAATACACGAGAAATATAAAATTTTTAATTTGCTATTGTAATATACTGCATTTTAACATACTTTATACATATTCTGTGTGTATCATTATAAAACAATACATATATAAATATATGTATAAGGCTTATACTGTTTAAAATGTTCAAATTATTTATATTACATTATAATATACTCTAATTGTATAAAACAAAAATTTTTAAATATGTGTAAAACCTATAAAAAATCGGATCTTTATTGCAGTATGAGCTACCGTTTGTCGAGGTCTACCGAGCGAGAGAATTCACATTCCGCTCTTTGCCGACGCTGCAATTCGAAAACGAGGTGAACCAAGTTCGTTCAAACTCTCGGCTTAGCGTATGGAATTGCGACGGTGAGGTGATCGACAAAACCAATGTGAAAATCAGGCGAGTAAACAAAACACGCGATAACGTTCAGATTATCAGTACGCACATATTGTGCTAATCGATGTCTTAATCTTTGAATGTGTGTGCGATCAAATTTGAATTTATCTACAGATATCCAAAAGATTTGTATTATTTGAAATATATAGCTATACCCCCCCCCCTTAAAAACAATTATTTTTTCACACTAATATTTTGAAATAATTACATATTTTTTCTTAAAAACAATTATTTTTTGTTATATCATTTGATTTCTCTCATTATTCTGTACATAAAAGTATTACGGTAAGATTATCGAAAACTAAATATTTTACGAGATATTTTATTTTTTATATCAAAATATGTCAGATTAAGATATAAAATAACTCAAAAAATACTTAATGAAAAAATACTTTATTACAGTGTTTTGAAAAGCTCTCGAGTTAAGCTACAAGAATATATAATAAAAAATAGGGGTTTCTATTTAAGAAATTAAAGATGACCTTCATGTGACCTTCAAACGACTATCTAAGATCAAACCAATGGCATTTTCTTATGTCCCCCTTCGAATCAAATAACTTTTGTCTAAAACATTTTTTTTTGAAAGTGCATGATTTTCGAGATATGACGGTGTGAACGTTAAAATGGGGCACTCTGTATATTGAATAACTTAACAAAATATTGAATATGGAGTTCATATTCTTTATTTTAATTTTTAGTGATAAAAAATGAAAATGTTATGCAAGTTAAAAATTATCTTAACAAAAGCTATTCAGTTTTTTTTCAATATGTTTATAAATCTAGCACTTGAAACTTAAGCGGCTTTGTGTTTTCCCTTTGTATGAAAAGCATTAGAAAATAAAAAATGTGCAATAAAAAAATTTATTTTACGAAATTGCACCAAAAATTCTTTAAAATATTCTCTTTACCTGGAATTTTGAACAAAAATATCCGGATCAGGGAATTTTTAGGAAATTTTTTTACAAAATTTGAGTAGATACCCTGTATTTATTTGATGTTAAGCGCCTATCTATCTTAGAATCAAATTAAACTTTATACTAAACTGCTAAATGTATCTGTATTATGTACAGAGTACACTGCCAACTATTGAAGGTTTACACGAGACGAGCTCAAGAATCAACTCGGGAACCGACCTGCTTCAGTTGTTCGATGTGAATGAGCTGAACGAGGTCGTCGAACGGTCAGACTTTAAGGTTGCGATCCCGTTGTGCAACGCTCTCAAAAGCGTTAAAGTTCCTTTATCTTGCCCTGTCATCCATCCTCGCGAGATTATCTTACAGTCTTACAGTATAATAATATATATATGTATGTATACAGGGTGAGTCATTTTAATAAACGTACGCAAATATCTCGTAAAGTAAGCAAGATGGAAAAAAATGTTTTATACAAAAGTTGTAGAGTTCAGAGGGGGACACATGATGAAAATATGGACTTGACCTTGAGTGACCATTCGTCATTTTCCTATAAGTTTTGTTATACTAGAAAAATGAAACAGAGAAAAAGAGAAAAAAAATAGACTTTTGATCATGCTAATATTTCCAAGCATATACATAATACAACACGAGAGAATTTATGTTTTTGCGCGTACGTCTTTCCGTAATATTTTTAAAAAATAATCCTAGATCTAGATAATAGTAGCGTTATTTTTAATCTGTTATTGATACAGCGATACACCTCGGTTTATACCATTGCATATACCATTACCATTGCATACATTATTTCGTGTACAGAAATTATATATTCAACTTTTATTTCATTTTTAATATGACTGCTTGGTCATTTTTCACACACTTTTCAAGAGTACTGAACATTCCACTTGCTAGAGCGTTGTGTAAATTGCGGTAACTCTGATGAATCAATTTTACACGTACATTGAACAAGTTTAAAAGATGCTGCCTAAGATACGAAATATTAATTGGAAGAAGCAGCGTATATTACTATCGCAACACGTCTGCTTGATCCGGATTGTGCGTTGTGCGACGCTTAAAAGTTGAAACATATTTCAATTGAAATTAACGCCGTTCGCACACTTATCGATTACACATTCCAGGCTAATCGCTCGCACATTTATTTGATAAGAGACAAATCGAGATGATATTGTATTCACATTTTTAAACATTTTCATATACAATTACAATCATTTTCCGATGCTATTTTATTGGCGTGCCTAAAAAGAAATATTATATCTTCGCAATCTATGTATAATCCTGTATTTAATATATTCTGTTCCTATATGCAAGATGTTTTAAAAGTGGAAGTCAATCGCTCGAGAAGTGATTGGGGACCCAAAAACAAGAAAAAAAGTTGATATGAACATGTCTGGAAATACGTTGTTTTTGAGTTATCGCCATTTTTATGTTGAAATTTCAAATTGTTTTGCTTTCGAGTTTTTTTGTCAAAATTGAAAGAAGAGATGGTTTTTATCAGTTTTATAACATAATTAAAGTCAAATAAAAGTTGCGGGCTACTTTAGCACTACCCAGGGAAAAAAATAATAAAAAAAATACAAATAAAATAATAAATAAATACAAAAAAATAAATTAATATAAAACCATTTCTCCTTTCAATTTTGACCAAAAAATTCGAAAGCAAAGCAATTTGAAATTTCAACATAAAAATGGCGATAACTCGAAAACAATTCATTTCTGGACCTATGTTCATACCAACTTTTTTTCTTATTTTTGGATCCCCAATCACCTCCCAAGCAATTGACCTTCACTTTTGAAATACCCTGTATATTGCAATTAACAAGCAACAAAAATCTCGGAGTAAAAAAACCATTGTGCAAATGATTTTTCTGAAAATCGGAAAATTGCAATCGTACAAACCTTGTTATCGATTCACTATTGGGTCATTTATTAAGAATCCATTCAGAGATTGCATTTATCATGATTTCGCAACGCAAAAAAAAAAATGACGATGACATAGGGCCAATTTCACCAAGTCCGGTTATATGAACCGATGGTTAAAATTAGCAGGGTTCCAACTGAAATGATATGAATGCTTGGTTTTCCTTCACCTCTATTTTCTGTTGGCCACCCTGCTAATTTTAACCGTCGGTTCATCTAACCGGACTTGGTGAAATTGGCCCATAATCAGGCTGGTTGTACTTTTACATTTTGTACTTACAGCGTTTTGTATTATTAATGGCTGTAGTAAATTCAAAGCGTGATGTAGGGAGATTAAATTTACTTAATTTACTTAATTACTTAAATTTATTACATATACATATCCTGTTATTGATTATAAATTTATTCTAGCGACAAAAAACTCGCAATTAATAGTAAATGCAATATCGTATTATCCGTAATAAATTTAAGTAATAATTAACTTTACCGCGCGCGTAGTGCAATTTAAGCGTGACTCGTACGTTAACGTTCTTACAATCCGCTAAGCTTTTTTTATATTTTTAGCATTTTTTCATGTGTAAAGACGAACAGGATACGAAAATGGTGCTTAAATCGTACGGAAAGGTTTTGAGCTTTATTATGAACTTAATTTCAAAATCTGCATATTATTAACAAGTAAAAGATTAATTATTTCTAGCGATAGTCGTCTTTATTCACGAAAGTATTTAGATTAGGATATTTGTATACACACACATTAATTACAATGAAAAGACATGTAATACAGTATGTGAGACGTGGATTATTTACGTCTCGTGTATCAATATTTATATGCAAATGTATATACTTTGACCGTGAGAACAAATTGAAGAAAGGAGATAAAATTGAAATGAGCAGAAAAAAAAACAATAAAAAGTATTTTTTGATTTTCGATCCAACTTTTTCTTCCATTTGCTCTTTAGTATCGAAATATTCATATTTGCCTCAACATCTTTTCGCGATTTATTTATGATGACATCCGCAGAAAATATTCACAATTGAGTGTGATGTTATAAACGGCACGTTTCTTATTTTTAATGTTTTAAAGGTACTATTTTGCGTCGTGGATAATTATAGACATAGACGAATTTTTCGCTGCAAGCGTGGAGTTTAATTGATGCAATAATAGCGAAGCAGCGTAAACGACACTATAAACAGTCGCGTTCTATTCACATAGTTAGAGATGTAAATAGAAAAAAACAAATTTTTTTTCACAAAAAAACGGTTTCTTCAATGAAAAAAAACAAGCCTCGTTTCCAAATTTTTGTTTTTTTCAGATATTTAAAACCTTTATATTTTGATTGCAAATTGTTTTTTCATTATTCTTAACTTTTTAGATGATAGATTTGAATTAATCATTATTATTTTAGATGCTGCTCGCTTTGCAATTGTCTATATAGTTATGTAATTACTATTTTTAATTAAGTAAAAAAATTCCGAAAAAAAATAAATAAAAAATGTTTTTTTTATGTTAAAAAAAATATAAAGAAAAATATTATATTTAAAAAAATAATGAAAAGACGTTTTTTTTCAACTATTTTTTTTCTATTAGAAAAAGAACGGTTTTTTTACATCTCTATAATATAATGTAACTATAATAAACTTATCGGTGCTACGCTACAACATTCGCGATCGCGTTCGCTTTCGTAGAAACTTTAACGTCACGCAGCTAGGAAATGACACAATATATCTATTTTATGGAAGATTACACTTTGAGAACTCTTTTTTAAGGAAAATTAGACTCCTTGACGTAAAAATTATATCGCAGGCTTATGCGGGTGTAATTTATTCCTTTAAATAAAATAACATATCATAGATTTATATAGTTTTATATAGAATTATAAAGATTCGTGAGAGAGTTGCTCTCTATTGCGTATTTTATCTTGCAGTGCATCATTGGCGCGATTGTATTTTTTTTCTTTTTTTGGGGCAGTTTAAACTTAAAGTATTAATAAGATAGTAAGTTGAAGCAATTCTTCGTGAAGGGGTCCATTTTGAACATTACCGGGATTACATTCAAGATAGAATTCTGTAGCCATAAGATACCAGAAATTGTATAGATATGTAAATGAATATATATA
>NW_021853733.1:160020-163820 GCF_003651465.1 Formica exsecta
TATATATATATACATATTTGAATCGTAATATATGTATTTGTAGAAAATAAACGACAGTACAGCGAATCAATGTGATAACTTATTGACCAGCGATATATATTATAAAATTTTAATTCCTTCCATTGGAAAGGTGGATCGATTAACACATGGTTGTACAGAATAAATTATATCTTTCTATGTATCATGTGTTTTATTGTTATATATATATCCCAGTTCTCCTAATATAATCTATTGATGTGAATCAACAAACTCAATAATTCAATGTTTTTATATAATGAGAGAGATAAAAAAATCAGTTTTAAAGCCATATATACAGGATGTATCTGAAATGATGCACTAAACTTTAGGAGCATATTCTAGAGGTCAAAATAAAATGTATTGAAATAGTTTAGATTATTTGAGTTTATAGATACTTGTGAATTATTAACAAATGTTATATATTATTTTTTATATACAAATTACAGTTATCTACATATATATATATGCATCACTTTACTATATTGGTGATATCATTACTCGGTTTTTAATAGTTTAACCATTCGTAGTTTTGATATTAATCTTTTGTATACACCATTTCATTCTGGCTCTTTTCAGTTTCGATGTACAGCTGTTCCTTCGGGAACGACGCCACTTTGAACACTACCGGGATTACATTCAAGATAGGATTCTGTTTTTGCAGACATCGTATCCAGCACAACAGAGAATCTTTCGTAGATGTACCTGTAGCACACATCGCAAAGTATGTGCCATCATCTTGTTCATGGACTGTAGAAGCAGGGATTATTTCCCTTTTATCCCAAAAAGGGATTCTAATATTTGAAACATCTATAAAAAAAGAAATGTGCAATAATATTTTCCTAGTAGAAAGTCATGCTTAGATACTTGAACACTTGTATACAATTAATATAATTATGTAATATAACGATCTATATAAAATCAATAAAAAATTATTTATATAAATTTGATCTATCACTATATTAATAGACAATTTAATTAACAAGTAGTTATTTACCATCAATATCTTCATACTCCTTCTTCTTTCTCATCTCTCCTCTGAGCACAAAATAGTCTATACATTGATCTGCAACCCAAACTGTATATGGTCCTTCAACAAAAATTGGACTGCTAGGAGATTGCGTTTGCAATAATCTCTCTTGTAAGCTGCTCATGGCGGATACAATCCACGTGTCCTCAACGGCATCTTGTGCATCCTTGGTCTCAAACTCCACAATTTTAGTCTGCACATCTACACTAGATATCTTACTCATCGCCAATCTCGCAAGTACTCGTGGATCCTTTGGTGCTGGTCTAGGACAAGGCCAGGGATTCAAGTTGGCGAATTTGGGCATCCAGTACATCATTCTCCAAAACTTCTTCAGTGGGGCACCGTGTTTCCCAAAGATATTCAGCAGCATGTCCTGCATCTCCACGTCTGGCATCACGCAATTTTTCTCCATTTTGCACAGCAAGTCAATGGCTATGTACTGCTGTTTAGGATAATGCATTACCATCGTTTGGAAAAAGTTGGTGGGGATAAATTTGCCCTTGGGAAGCACATCCAACAGAGTCTTGTACACGCCTAGATCTCGATTCACGCCAAACTCGTCCATGTATTTGAGAGCGACCTGAATAAATTCCACGTGACCGCGTCTGAGATCATTGTTGCTCTTATATTGCCGGAGTATTTCCAGATAAGCTTCCTTTTCCTTGCTCTCGGCGTTCGCAAAGGCCTGGAGCACGAGAGCCGACGGCTTGTCATCCTTTTTGTCATCTTTACCCTGGAATCCGCTGGTATAAACGCCGCGAGTGTAACTCGCTCGACCTGACGCAGGACCTGTAATTTTACGCGGTGGTCGTCTCAACAATGCGGGATCCTTACTCCATGTAAGGACGCTCCTCATAATCCGCGAGAGCATGTTGATCGATCGTATCCCTTCAAATTGTGCGACACATTATCCTTATACGATTGATTTACTCTCATCCGCGAAATTATGTTCCATAGCACCGATAAGATATTATTAAAGACCAGTGGTCTTATGGGATTTATATGACTGGAAGAAAAAACTCGCTGCGCATTATTTTAATTTATCCAGTTATTGTTTTATTATCGAAAATGTATAGATATTTCATGTAACTGCCTCAAGAACAACAAAATAAACATTTTATTGTAAAATTACTGTTTTATTATCGACAATACAAAGATTTACTGGTAATTGTTCAGTTTAGCGACCCCATTTCAAATATCGATAAGATTATGCTCATTCGGCGCGTTTTTGCATAAAACGAAAGAGTAACAGAAAAAAGTGTCGCTCTACTCCGCGCAGCAAGATATTAATAGTTAAAGTTGACGACTATTTAGGTTACAAAACCTGTCATACCGACGAAATACAGCGACATAAAGCCCGAATCACACTAGCGGCTCGCGGCTGCGATTGCGATTGCCTCAGCCAATCAGAAAGCACCAATTGCAAGTATGATTAGAGCGTAGCGAATCACAATCGCAATCGCAATCGCAGCCGCGAGCCGCTAGTGTGATTCGGGCTTAAGTATGCTCAAAGAGTAAAGGCCCTTGTACAATGCTAGACAATAGCAATAGCGATAGACGATATCCAATGAGAGCTCTGCTTTTTCGGAAAAGCAAAGCTCTCATTGGATATCGCCTAGCGCTATCGCTATCGCTTAGCATTATGCAAGGGCCTTAAAGAATGGGCGCGTTCAGGAGACACAACCGTTGAGCATTGCCTTGGGCGTTTTCCAGCAAGGTACTGTGACGTCCCGTCATTTTTCAAAACCATATTTCAACTAATAATTAAATATCGCATCTATTTCTGCATTATGCCTATGGAATATAATACAATTATTTAACCATTTGCCCTTATTTCCATTATTAATCAATTTTACTAATTGCTTATTGTTCTAGTTCCATATGATTACCCAGTAAACACAGTTTGTAGCAGTTATATAAAATGTAAGTAACAACCCAGACAGCACAAGGATGTCCTTAGGACGTCCAAAGGGCATCCAGGACATACATGTAGGATATCCTGAGGATATCCTATTTTAATCCTCGGATCTCCTCTGGATGTCCTGAGAATATTATTTAACTTCGAAAACATTAACATAACAATTACATTACTGTGTTTACTGGGTATTTAACGTATTAGGTGTACAACTTTGCTTCCGCCGTTTTCCTAATGATGGCTTTAGCGGTAAGTAGTGGTCGAAATAAATAGATCATAGACGTCATGCAATAAACTTGGGCATCTGTCAACATAACCCCATAGAAACATTAGTCGATTCGTGTCTGCATTATAAAGTTATTCTTGATTGAAAATGTCAGTTTACGAGCCAAATTCTCGTCATTTGCGGGTGGTTTTAATTTTCTGCTTCAATATGAAGAAATCTGTGGCTGAGGCTTATCGAATGCTCTCAAATATTTATGGTGAGGCCGCTATTAGTGAAAAAACGTGCGAGTGGTTTCAACGCTTCAAGAACGGTGATTTTCACGTCGAAGACCGGCAAAGCGGTGGAAGAGAGAAGGTTTTCGAAGATGCAGAATTGGAGGCATTACTTAATGAAGACTCGAGTCAAAGTCAAGAAGAATTGGCACGATCATTGGGAGTGACTCAACAAGCAATTTCAAAACGCCTCAAAGACATGGGAATGATTCAGAAGCAAGGAAATTGGGTGCCGTACGAGTTGAAACCGAGAGATGTTAAACGGCGTTTGTTTGCTTGTGAACAGTTGCTCGAAAAGCAAAGACGGAAGGGATTTCTGAATCGCATTGTGACTGGGGACGA
>NW_021853734.1:0-7592 GCF_003651465.1 Formica exsecta
TTACCGTAATACTTTTATGTACAGAATAATGAGACATGGATAGGATAGGTCGAGGTGCCCCTATCGTTTGGCTGGCACGGTCGCCAGATTTGAACGTGCTAGACTATTTTCTTTGGGGCTATGTAAAAGCTTCAGTCGAGCACCATCGTGATGGTACCGAAGATGAGGTACGCGAAGCTATTTTAGCGGCCTTTAATAGTATTACGTCGGACATGGCCCTGCCGAAAATGGTCGATTAAAACGGATTAAAAAAAATGTAATCCGAATCGATCGTATTTTATTCGAAGTATTGCCCATTGCTAGCTATACATTTTTCCCATCTCTCTGACACTTTGTGGATGCCACGCCAAAAAAACTGTTGCTTCTTTGAGGCAAACCAGTCATCGAGCCATTTTCGTACATTTTCGTAAGAAGTTAAGTGCTGCTCAGTAAGTGCGTGTCCCATCGATGCAAATAAGTAGTAATCGGATGGAGCCAAGTCTGGTGAGTAAGCCGCATGCGAAAGTATTTCCCAACTAAACGCTTCAATCGTTTCCTTGACCGGTTTTGCTGTGTGTGATGGTGCATTATCATGAAGCAAAATCACTTTGTGTTGCCTTTTTTGATATTCTGGTCGTTTTTCACGCAAAGCTTGATTCAAATCGATCATTTGTTGTCGGTAGCGTTCAGTACTAACGGTTTCGCCAGGTTTTAGCAGCTCATAATAGATCACACACTTCTGATCCCATCAAACACAGAGCATTGTCTTTCGTCCATAGCAATTTTTTTAACCACTCAAAGCACTGTGATTTACCAAGAGCATGCTCACCGTAAGCTTCGACAAGCATTCGATGCGATTCTGCAGCAGTTTTCTTCAAATGGTAACAGAAAATCAATGCTGTCCGCAAATCGTAGTTTCCAGGCACAAAATTCGACATGTTCAACGCTATTAAAAACTATGCTACTAAATTCGCGGATCACTGATTCAAATTCGCCACACTTGAACGTGAATTCTCGAAAGCCCGTTATCACGTCGGGGTCACCAGTTGTGGTAGTGTTATAGTTAAATCACTAGACTTTACTGTTTAGTAATAAAATATTTAATTCACGAGTGAGATGTGTACAGATTGATGGTCAATGAACGAACGAATGGATGTTACATAATTTGTCGTATGTTTAATATGTTGTTATGTAAAGTGTTAAATCAATAAATGAAATGTGTGAAAATGGTTACAAATATATTTCATGAAGTTGGTAACAAAAATGATTTTGAATTTAGCCGCAGGAACGCCACAGTACTCCCCTCCCAGCGACGTACTACGTTGCGAATCTAACTTTCTTCCTAGGACCAGAATATGTTCTGAGTTGTTTTCCAAGTAAGGTTGACTGAGGTGAATTGGAAGAAGAAGGAGAAGGAGGAGACGTCATAATCACATCATCGCTGGTTTCTTTCGGTAGGAAGGCTGGTTTAAGACGTTCTGTGGTGATATTGACAATTTTTCCTGCAACAACAATTGCAAATAGATTATCATTAATTCTATTAACAATACGAAAAGGGCCAGAATAAGGAGGTTGAAGAGATTTCCTAACAGCATCTTCACGAATCCAAACATGAGTGCAATCATATAAATTTTTATGAAAGAAAGGTGTTTTTTGTGATGATGTGCAGTAGGTCTTGATTTGATCTCTCTCATATGTATTCTATGTTTTTCGATGAAAATTTCAGGGTCAGATGGAAGATCCTCTTCAATGAAAAATTCTCCCGGAATTCTTAATGTAGATCCATAAAGCATTTCCGCAGGAGATGCATTCAAATCTTCTTTAAAGCAAGTACGAAGTCCAAGTAAAACTGTTGGCAAAATTTCAATCCAGTTTTCATTTGCGTGACACATAATAGCACTCTTCAATGTACGGTGCCATCGTTCCAGAATACCATTAGAAGCCGGATGATAAGCTGAGGTTCTAATACGCTCGAAACCAATTAGGTTGGTGAGAGCCTTAAATAATGCAGCTTCAAATTGAGGACCTTGGTCGGTTGTGATCGTCTGCGGAGCACCATACCTCGCAACCCAGTGCGTATAAAAAGCTGTAGAAACAGTATCAGCTGAAATTTCAGTAAGAGGGATTGCTTCCGGCCATCTAGAAAATCTGTCAATCATGGTTAAACAATAACGAAAATTTTGACAAATAGGAAGAGGTCCAATCAAATCTAGATGAATATGCTGAAAACGCTGATCTGGAATAGCAATCTTTTGAGGAAGATTCTTGGTATGCTTTTGGATCTTGGCACGTTGACAAGGCAAACACAATCGAGCCCATTCTTTTATATCTTTCTTCATAGTTGGCCAAATAAATTTTTGTTGTATTAGTTTGCAGGTAGAACGACCACTTGGATGAGATAAACCATGAACAACATCAAAAATTTTCCTACGAAGCTGTTGAGGTACATAAGGACGGATATTAACAGTAGAGCAGTCACAGAAAATAGGCGTAGTCGAGCCAGTAAGTACAAGTTTTTGAAGCTTGAGGGAAGAATTAGTGAGAAGTGTTTTCAATTCTTCATCTTCTTTTTGTAATTCTGCTAACTCTTCCAGAGAAACTATGATAGGCATCGAAACGGATTCAATTCTAGAGAGTGAATCTGCAACTACATTTTGTTTACCAGATATATGCTCGATGTTTGTTGAAAATTGAGCAATGAAATCAAGATGTCGGATCTGTCTGGGTGAAGCTTTATCCAATTTTTGTTGAAAAGCATAAATTAAAGGTTTATGATCTGTCCGAATAAGAATTTGACGTCCTTCAAGTATGTACCTGAAATGCTTGATGGCTAAATAAATACCAAGAAGTTCACGATCGTAAGTACTATAATTACGTTGAGTGTCGTCCAATTTCTTTGAGAAAAATGCGATTGGTTTATTAATTCCATCGATTATTTGTTCCAAAGATGCACCAACTGCAAAATCCGATGCGTCACAAGTGAGGATAAGAGGTACAGTTGAAGCCGGATGCGCTAAAGTTGTGACTCGTAAGAGTTCTTCTTTGCAATTTTTGAAAGCTTCTTCAGCTTCAAAAGTCCAAGTGACTAACCTTTTATCCCTTTTCCTGCTATCCTTAAGATAATCCGTAAGAACTGCCTGATGTGATGCAGCATTTTTCAGACAACGACGGTAAAAGTTGATAATACCTATAAATCTTCTTAACTCATGAATTGTTTTAGGTTTTTTATAATCAATAATGGCTTTAACCTTTTCAGATGTCGGTTTAATTCCTTGCTTGGAAACTAAATAGCCAAGGAAAGAAATTTCATCCTTACCAAAGAGACATTTGGACAAATTAATCGTCATGCCGAATTGTTTAAGCCGAGAAAACACAGTATGAAGATGTTTGGCATGTTCTTTCTCATTAACAGAAGCAATTAAGATATCATCAAGATAACAGACACAAAAATCAAGTCCAGATAATATGATATTCATAAGACGTTGAAAAGTCTGAGCAGCATTACGCAAACCAAAAGGCATTACAAGAAATTCAAAAAGGCCGAATGGAGTAGTAACAGCTGTTTTTGGTATGTCCTCTTTTGCAACTGGCACTTGGTAATAGGCTTTAACTAAGTCAATCTTAGAAAATATATTTTTACCGTGTAAACCAGCAGTGAAATCTTGAATGTGAGGAAGCGGGTATCGATCTGGAACAGTAGCTGCATTTAAAGCTCGATAGTCGCCGCAAAGTCTCCATGAGTTCGGTCCGTTTTTAGGAACCATGTGAAGTGGAGCTGCCCAGGTGCTGCTTGACGGTCTACAAATTCCTTGTTCCACCATAAAATTAAATTCGTCTCTTGCAAATTTTAATTTTTCCGGTGACAACCTGCGAGGAGTTGAAGCAATTGGTGGTCCTTTCGTAATAATATGATGCTCAATTTGATGAATCTTGTTTGTTGATATAAGAGCAAAATGAGTTAATTCAGGAAATTCAGCAAGGATCTTATGGAAAGGTGAGTCAGGAAATGTAGTGCAAATTGACAAGTGATTAACTTTAGATAGTTTTCCTTTAAATGAAAGACCGGTAACACTATCTAGAAGTTTTTTGTTTTTAATGTCAACTAAAATTCCATAATGACTCAAAAAATCTGCGCCCAATATAGGTCTCTGAATATCCGCAATGCAAAATTTCCATTTAAAAATTCTTCGTAATCCAAGATTTACAGTTAACATTTTTATACCGTAAGTATTAATCTTGGTTCCATTAGCTGCATAAAGCTTGAAAGAAGCAACTTGAGCTTTTGAAACAAATCTTTTTGGAATCAAAGAAATATCAGCTCCTGTATCAACAAGAAAATTAAGTCCTGAAGTTTTATCAGAAATAATGAGGCGATTGTTAGGTAAACCGTTGTCAGCCGCCTCACAACTCAACGGTGAAGCTAGTTTTCCTGCCTTTCGACCAAAGATTTAGACATATCACAAGGTATTGTACATTTAAAAGCTTTAACACCAAATTTCTTATGATAAAAACAAATTTTTTGGTTATCCTTATCAGATTTACTCCTAGAAGATGATCTAAATCTTTTTCTTTCCTTGTATCTAAATTTAGATCTGCTGCGTACACGTCTAACTTCCAGAGCTGCGATTCTTCGCTCGAGATCAACAAAATTCGAAGTGTCTTTTCCTGCCGAGGAAGCTATTGTTGCTACATGTAGGTTAGTTTCTCGGTCCAAAATTTTATCAGCCAGTTCAGCAAGCTTAACTAAAGGACAATCGTCCACAACCGCTAAAGTAGCTTGAACTTGCGAAGGTAATCTTTGCAACCAAATTGAATGCAATACATTTTCCGAAATCGCTCCTCCCGCTAACTGTTTAATTTCGCGTAGCAAATCCGACGGTTTCTTGTCATTCAGCTCAACACCAGCTAACAATTGACGAAGACGTTTTTCCTCCGAATCAGTAAACCGATTAATCAAAACGTTTTTAACATGAAGATATTTATCTTTTTCAGGAGGATTTTCAATCAAATCAGCAATAGCCAACAAAGCTTGCTCATCAAGATGCCGTATAACCGAGCTATACTTAACATCATCTGAGCGGATCCGAAAAACCAAGAATTCGCTTTCTAATTGAGCAAACCACAATTTAGGCTGCTTATGCCAAAAATTCGGCAATTTAACAAGGCGAAATTCGTTAGAATGGATCTCGTTTGGCTGACCTTGTTGATGAGGCTCATTACTGGCAAGAGTTTGTGTCGGATTCGTCAAACGTTGATGATGTTCTCCAGCCGATGGAACTGATGCTGACGCTGTAGGATTCGAAGTCGAAGATTCGTCCAAAGGCATCGTCAAACTCTGTCAATACTCTGCGTTGTGAAATTCAGAAGTCTAGTAGATCGCTGTCCTTGGAAATTCGATGACTCGAAAATCTCGTCAACTCGAAGAACACAAGCCACAAATCACACAAGAATCACAGCGGAACTCGAAACTCGATGGCTCACTAAATTCGCGGATCACTGATTCAAATTCGCCACGCTTGAACATGAATTCTCGAAAGCCCATAATCACGTCGGGGTCACCAGTTGTGGTAGCGTTATAGTTAAATCACTAGACTTTCCTTTTTACTAATAAAATATTTAATTCACGAGTAAGATGTGTACAGTGCTCAACGTGTCGGTGTGTGCCTTCACGGACGCTACACACATACGCGATGAAAGAGAGACAAAGACAGCGCATCATCTCTCTTTGTCAAACGATCAGTGTACTACCAGCATCGAAAAGTGGATGTAGCACGGATATGAACCAAAATCGAAAAGTGAATGTAGCACGAACATGAACCAATCGGCTGTTTTATCGGCTCTGAAAGTGGATGAGGCCATGTAGTTCCAGGCGGCGTAAAATGGATGTACGTGACGCTAGTGTACGACCTAGAAAAAGCGTTACACGAAAAACGGCAGCGTGGCGACTCTCATTCTTCTCTCTGATAATAGTAATACTTCATTTATAACGACAGAAATGTAAGGGTCGACAGGAGTGACGGGCAAACTCCAAATTAACATTGGAGACCTCGCGCGGTGAAAATGTGAAACTCAGGTTTCAGGGTTACCAACGCTGAGGAATGAATTCTTAATCTCGATGTATAGGTGTATGTCTGTATACGTACACACACGATTGCTATTTTATTTAATTATTATTAAATATATTACATATATTAATATTAACATATTTTCAAAATTTTCAAATTTTGTTTTCAATATAATTCTCAAAACATAAAATGTAATAACAAAACACATATAAAAAATTTTTTTGAGATATCTGTGGAATTGAACTTGGAGTATACTGCATGATAGACTGAATATTTTGCACTTCGTCATTACATGTATTATTTATATATATGCTTTCATATACCAGTACTCGTATGTGCTTACGCGATATCGGTACAATTGAAGAAAGATAATATAATTGTCTATGAATATATAATATAATTGTCTACGATTAAGACTGTTAAAAGGAAAAAAAGACATAAATTTGTGAGCAAGACTAGTAAGTCTCAATAATTAGAATTCGGATGTTAAGGGTCGGCAGGAGTGACGGCCAAACTCCGAATTGATATTGGAGACCTCGCGCGGTGACAATGCGAAACTCCGACTTCAGGATTACCAATCTGAGAAATAAATTCTCGATCTCTATGTAGAGGTGTATGTCTATATACGTACACACACGATTGAATTGCTCGCGTGGACGCGTGGATCAACGATCACGTTATCCTTGTTCCTCTAGCGTATCGCTTTACGGCCGAGATATGGCCTGAAAATGCTTTCTGGCCTCTCGTGGCAGAAAGCAGTAATGCAACAAGACTAATGGGCGCCCACTTTTTATAAATTTTATGTTTACTTATGCGCATATGTACAGATATATACCAATAGTATATAGAAATGTTACATATGTTTCAAAATTGTACAATGATAAATAATCTTAGTAGAATAATAGCTAATAGAGTGAACTAATATACAACGTGTAAGAGATACGGGCACTTCTTAGATTTGGCAATTTATTGCTTTTTTACTTGTTGCTTTTTCATCGATACTTTATGTATTGTCAGCATGATAGAGCGACAAGGAGAGAACGATTGTTAATTCTTGGCTTACATTATCTTTCAGTAATTGCAAATTTATAGACCGACAAGTATGCTATCTTGATTTCTTTTCGATTATATCGATATTATCGCGTAAAAATATCTGCTACATAAATACTGATAATATGAAAGCATTTACAAGAAATATGTGATGGCTAAATGCAAGAGTGTTCAATCTATCACGCAATAAACTCAAGTTCAATTCCACAGACATCTTAACAAAATTTTTTTATATTTTTTGTTATATAAACGTTATTACATTTTGTGTGAGAATTATATTTAGAATAATTATTAAAATTTTGAAAATATGTTGACCATTTTGTAATTGTACATGTGTATAAAAAATTTATTTTATGTATTTAATATATCTTGTAATAAACCAATAATAGCTAATCTCACAAAGTCTAACAGGCACCCGTGTCTTACATATTGTATATTTATTCACTCTGTTATCTATATTATTATTGATCATCATGCAATATTTAATTGCACGTATAA
>NW_021853734.1:7914-15525 GCF_003651465.1 Formica exsecta
TTAGACTTGGCAATTTATTGCTTTTTTACTTGTTGCTTTTTCATCGGTACTTTATGTATTGTCAGCATGATAGAGCGACAAGGAGAGAACGATTGTTAATTCTTGGCTTACGTTATCTTTTAGTAATTGCAAATTTATAGAGCGACAAGTATGCTATTTTGATTTCTTTTCGATTATATCGATATTATTGTGTAAAAATATCTGCTACATAAATACTGATAATATGAAAGCATTTACAAGAAATATGTGATGGCTCAGTGCAAGAGTGTTCAATCTATCATGCAGTAAACTCAAGTTCAATACCACAGACATCTTAACAAAATTTTTTTATATTTTTTGTTATATAAAACCCTTAAAAAAATATAGAAGAGAATGTGAAAAAAAGTAGATAAAAGAATGTATCAATACATATATATTACCATGTGAGTTCACATCAGTAAAAAAAAATATATATATATAAACGTACTCATATATATATATATATATATATATATATTACGAACTTGAATAATAATACTGCTTGTGCAAACTTTCTATCCATAAATATCTGAGATATTTACGCATAAAAAAAGACACCTATACTATTATTTTCATATACATGACATTACGAAATAAATCCAAAAGATCTCGTCAAATAGTAAGCGAGTTGTCGCAAATGTTCCATTCGTCGCGTAGCAAAGATGCTTGCTCCGAAAACTTTGATAAAGCTGTTAGATCTTCTCGACGAGGAAAATCTGGACACCAGCCTGGAAAGTCTCTGCAATCAGCTGCACCAAAGCTTTTCTAAGGAAGATCGCTTCAAGGTTGGAACAGTAGTATTGCTACAGTTACAGCATGTTGATTTGTTGCCAAAGCATGTTCAACGTGTCATAGCGTTAACACTGCTGTTCGATCTGTATAAAGGAGAACCATTAGCTTCCACGCCTTTCGCCAGTGTATTCGTGCAGGTTCTAAAGCAAGAAGACACTAATAATGGAAATTCAAAACTGCCCAATCACACAGGTCATATACCATTTCTATCTCATTGCGAGAAGAATTTGTTGGTTAATTTACTGGGATACAATCATAAGGACATTATAAAGAAAACACCTCGTCAGATTGTAGACGAATTTTCCTTTGTCTCTGTGCCATCTATCAATTTAACTAACTTACAATTGCAATTGGTGGAACATCAATCCGAACTACCCTCTGTTAGTAAATGCGGGAATCCTGTTATTCTACCCGATATAGATCATTCTAAAGAGACAGAATTTGATGAAAAGACTGTGAGAAATATAACGGAAAGCCTTACTGTCGGTGATCCGCCTTTATGCAGACAAAGCTATCGTCCTGAATTTTTGAGGCTAGTGCCACCTCTTTATCATTCCATCAATGAAATAGCTTGGTTCAATGTCACGGAACCGACGCAATTTACAATTGAATATGATACTAGCATGTGTGTGTCGAACTGCGCTGGTGCAGAAGCTCGTAAACTAATGGGCAAGGCTTTCAAGGGTGTACTAACATTGCCGCAACAGCAACATCTGGTCAATGAATTGGAGAACGATCCGAAGCTCGTTTATCATATTGGACTTACACCCTGCAAATTACCAGATTTAGTTGAGAATAATCCTCTAATTGCCATTGAAGTTTTATTAAAATTGATGCAATCTAGCCAAATCACCGAATATTTCAGCGTCTTAGTAAACATGGAAATGTCCCTTCATTCTATGGAAGTTGTAAATAGATTAACCACCACGGTGGATCTACCAACGGAATTTGTACATTTATATGTCAGCAATTGTATATCCACTTGCGAAACTATTAAGGATCGTTATATGCAAAGCCGGTTGGTACGACTCGTTTGTGTGTTTTTACAATCCTTGATAAGGAACAAGATCATAAATGTACAAGAACTGTTTATTGAAGTCCAAGCATTTTGTATTGAATTTAGTCGAATCAGAGAAGCTGCTGCATTATTCCGACTCCTAAAACAACTTGAATCCGGTGATACTGGTGGACTTAATGCTTCATCTACAAAAAATAAAATAGATATGTATTAATATATTATCATGCTTATAAATACCATCTAGAGCATATATATCATCAACAAATTATTATTAGCTAATTATTTAATTGTATATCATATTATATTTATGTATTATATTCTCTTTTACATGGCATCTAACTAGATTGAATATAAGATGATAATATTATGAATTAAATCAAAACACACTCAAGTATAATAAATATTTTTTTAAATTTATATATATGTGTATGTATATATAAATTTTATAAAGAAAAGAAAAAATGATTTAAATATCATATACTTATATAAGTAGAGATTAAATTCGTTATATATATAAAACATTGGGAATAATATATTTCAATTTTTGAATGTGTTTCTAATCTAGAATTTACAATATTTCTGTATTCATAACATACATACTAGCATGTAATAAAACAAATAAATGCCTTGCTTATGTCAATAATGATAATTTATTTAAATTATTAAAATTTTTTTCACATTCATATCTATTGTATCTCAAATTTTACAAGTACAAAACAGAAGATTACAATAATATTGCAATCAATACAATTTTGCGTTTCATATACATTCTATAAATATTTTATTTATTAATATATGTACAATTCATAATATTGATCGGTTTGCGATAAGCTTCTATTTTAATATATGTTTACAATTTGCGTTGTAGGAAAAAATATATAATTGGATAAATTTCTAACATATACATGTTCAAATACAGATTTTATGTAACAAATTGTAATTACAAATATCCATAATCTGTTATAATTAGATCGATATAATTAATATAGATATTTATGATCCCAATTGATCAAACAAAAAGAATTTAGGATAAATTATATTAGATTGTAATTGATGGAGGCGTTTGTCTTATTGTTATTAATTTAACTAATAATTTTGTTTATTATCCAATGTATTTCTCATCAGTTGTACCATTTATAAATATTATGAATACATCTCACGAGGAACATTCACAAAGTGTTGCGTCTATTTTCGAAAAATGTATTATTTTTAAGAGGTGCTAGCCGAGACAAGTTCAACAATGTAACGTTGCCGTTCCAAATGAGATGTGCCAAAAATTAAAGATCGAATTTTGAGCGAAATATGAAAAATATAAATTATGATTTTACTACTGAATGCCNNATGCCGAGTTTTTTCTTTTGATTTAAAGTTTTGAATACGCGTACTTTTTTGCTAAAAGTGCATCCCAAGAGTAGTATACTTTATTCATTACCTATGTTCATTCTTGTCTAGTCTTGTAATGGCCTAGTCAATGCGTTAAACATTCCAATATTATATAATATATAATAATTTCTTTTATTTTGTCACACTCTTGCTATGTTTATATCGAGATGTCTATTCTAATTGTGTATTGTATGTGCTCTATTTTTAAATCAGCTTCTTACATTTTGATAACAATTTTTTTTCTATAGATCCATATTTAGCCCAAAATGCGATCATCGATTTTTCGCACATCTTATGTGGGACAGTAATATTATATAATTGTTGGACTTGTCTCAATTATAGCATTTGTCACAAATACATACATCCTTCGAAAGTAGATATAAAACTTTGTGATCCCTTATCAGAATTAAACAATATTTAACATCTTATACATGCAACATAATTAACATATATATAATTAGAGTATAATTATAATAGTAGAGTACAATTATAATAATAAACACACACACACACATACTATAATTATAGTGCTATAAGTATAATTACTATAATTATATTAATATATAAATTAAAAATAAAATCACAGCATTACACAATAAAGTCGCTATTAAAATGTTTCATCATTTATTTTATCTGCAAACTATTGTATACCTCTCATCAGTAATCATATATTTACATTAAAAAAAAAGAGAGAAAATATATAATTATCTATGTTATCCATGATGACTAATATGGTTTTTACACGTTATAAATTTACATAACATATATGCATTAAAAATAGATATAATTTTACTTTTTTTTTTTTTAAGTATGTTCTATGTTAAGTCTGCCAAAAGCAGTGATAGTATCAGGAAATAATATGATTTGAATAGAGCTAAGAAAATATACTACAAATTTATCACGCTGTGTAATAAATCACATATTCTGTGTGACCAAATGCATAATCGTGTATACAAAATAGAAAACTGAAGATCTTTACAAAACCTGTAGAATATCCATACTCTTAACGACGTTTGTATGTGTTGATATCTTATTTTTTAATGAATATAATATCAACATAAAAATATATACAGAGTGTTTCAAAAGTGGAGATCAATCGTTCGGAACGTGTGCTCGTTCGGCTGCATTGTTTTCGAGTTAACACCATTTTTATGTTGAAATTTCAGTTTTATTTTCGAATTTTTTTGTTAAAATTGAAAGAAGAGTTGGTTTTGTATTTATTTATTTTATTTTATTTATTTATTTATATTTTTTATTATTTTCTTTTTCTTTTTTTTATCCTGGGTAGTGCTAAAACAGTCCACAACTTTTATTTGGCTTTAATTATGTTATAAAACTCATAAAAACTATCTCTTCTTTCAATCTTGACAAAAAAATTCGAAAGCAAAGCAATTTGAAATTTCAATATAAAAATGATGATAACTCGAAAACAATGCATTTCCAGACCTATGTTCATACCAACTTTTTTTCTTCTTTTTGGATCTCCAATCACCTCGAGCGATTGACCTCCACTTTTGAAACACCCTATATAGTTAATGCAGTACAGGGTATTATTAAATACAACTAGTATAGAATAGAATCATTTACATTTGTCCTACAGTTTAGAAAATAACTTCCACTATTTAAATTGCACTGCATAATATAACAATTGTTTTTATTTCTTTTTTACAGCTTTTACTTTCACTATGTTCTTTGCAGTCTTTCCTTTAGTCATGATCGATTTTCCCTTCATTTGTATCTTAACATCATTCTTGGACACCTTTTTCATTTTTACGCTTTTAACGCCAATTTTGTTGTCTTTTGCTTTAACTTTGGTAGTGAATGGTATGGTAACACCGGGTCTCACGCAGTTAGACCCGGTTGGCTTATACTAGGCCGTTACTTTAACTTTTTTCTTTCGCTTTTTTTTCTTTTTATCATGGAGAAGTTCCTGTTTTTTCGCTATACAAAATCGACAGTACCAATCTTCATCATCAGCTGGTGGAACCTGCATACCAACACACACCCTGCAAAATATAGAAAATATTATTAATTTATTGCATATATATTAAATACACAAAATTAATGGTTTTATCTCATATTGAAATATATACAGTATACATAAATCTATAACGAGTTATTTACCAATGATACCACGCATCACAATCATCGCAGCCAATCATTGGTGAACCATCATCCTGGTTGCCGCATGCGGGACATATCCATACTTGACGACCTCCTCGATCCTGTAACACTCATCTCAAGATAAACAGAACAGAACTTGGAGATTTTTTTGGCTAACCCAACCCATCTTGATGAATTTATTCTAGAGATTTAAGAGTAGAAAATTGTTCAAGTACATTCGCCAACATCGGATCGATTATTCAAGTGGTCTTTTTTTGTTTTGTAGTTTCTTAATAATATTCTGGCTTTGATTTTGCAGAGAAATATAGTCAATAGACTTCATATATTTTGTCAAACTATCTACGAATAATCTTATCCATCAAAAAGAAATATTTTTAATATAACAATGAGATATTATGTAATATTTGAAAATACGTTTTTGTATTATTTCAAAATTTCTTGAGTCTTAAATAATATGTGGGACTAATGTATTTTGATGAAATGATGATTTACAATGGCACATGTATCGAGAGATGAACTTGTCTCTTCTTTTTTAATATTTGATATGCATATGTGTATATTCTTTAAATCATATTCTAGCTTTTTATGTGTAAATCCTTTAAAACAGTTAACGAGACGAGATATTTCAATATCTATATATATATTTTTTTGCATTATGTTATATCATATGATGTATACATCATGTTAAAACATAAGCGTATTATAAAGTATAAAACTAATTATTCATAACTTTGGTGAACAGAAAATGCCTTGCAACATTCTTTGAAAGGGGTATAAAGCGTACTCACCACAGTAGTGGCTGGTGTTGTAGGCAACATGTTCCTGCCATTTTCTTTGTCTTCTTTAGCATCATCCTTTTTAGTAACTGGATCTGCTTTCACCTCTGTACCGTTAAAACCGTCAGTTATATTCCTAACGGGCCTTTGATGCTAAATTCTTTTATGGAACGTGCAAATCTCATGCAATGGTCTAATTTTATACTTTCTGCTGTTTTTATTAATGTAAATATGTTTTTATTAATGTAAACTCTAATAAACTATGTATCGGTAAATCGTAAATATATATATTTCTGATTAAATAAAGAAATAAACGAGTAAAAACATTTCTTATCATTATATTTTGACCAAATTCTCATAAAAGTAAAGTTTAGAAATAAAAAACACCTAAAAGTTACATTTCTAATTTATAAAAAATGCATGCTCTAATACTACTAATTAATAGGCAAACAGCAAATTCAGAGATAGCACATAAATCTTAAAAATAGTATCTTATAAATATTTGTATAGAAGAATATATACGTATGCACTAATGCAACTACAAACTTGCTAAATAGAGAAGAGAAATTAATGAGAAGCTTGGGCACATATTATTAATTAACATAACTCAGATATATAAAAAAATTACTTCCTTTTTGTGGCATATACAAAAATATTAAAAAGAAACTATGTTATTAATTATTAAACTATATATATCATTAATAATATATTATTAATTAATATATTATATATTATTAATACACCAAATAAGTGGTGTAAAATTTATATGATAACAATTTAGTTACACATACATTATCTTTATATTAGAGGTAAAATGATATATTCGATATACATATATGATATCACAATTACAATATACATATATTTATAGTAATATCTCTATAAACTCTGCATTTTTCTTGTATAGTACATGTAAATATTTGTTCGTTAAATTCATTAGAATATTATTTGTTATTTTATCATATATTAATCATTTAAATTTGTAATAATAAGAAGAGACAAGTATAATATATACTAATGTTGTATATGAGTATCATGTAGTTTAAAATATATTAATATAATAAACGTGATAAAATGATGAAGACCAATGCTTTCTTATTCTTAAAATGTATATCTGATTCAATATTACTTATTCAATGAAGAACTTTATATTTGCAAAGAAGAGACATGTTTATTTGCAAATGAAGAAATGCTTACATTTGCATATGTGCAGCAATCAATTCTATAAATAGCAAACTCAAAAAATTTGCCATGCCATTCAAATAAGATTTATATACATTTAAAATATCCCAAAATATAACAAATCGATTAAAGCAGAAGATGGATAAAAAGAGCCCATTTCTACTTAAAAAGCAGAACAAAAGTTATACATATATAATCTTGTGTTTTTTAAATCACAGAATATGTCGATATTCGGCAAAAAATCATCGGAAGCAAAAAATTAAGAAAGCATTTTGAAGTTTGAAATTTCGATTGCAACATACTATTAATAGTTTATAT
>NW_021853734.1:16730-19230 GCF_003651465.1 Formica exsecta
TATATATATATATATATCTTTTTGTCTTCTCAGTTTTATGCTCTAAAAAGGATTTTTAAAAAATAAGTTTAGTTTCAAAATCGTGTAACTCGACTAAAAAAAAAATCGTAGGGAAATTTTAAAAAAAGCGTTTTGTAGGGGAAATGTTGTAGTTATGTAGTTCATGGAATTTGACATAAATTATTCGAGAGAAATTTTTTTATCGAGGTGCAGAGTTTCACAAATACTAATAATACCAATACCACAAATTTTAAAAAACAAAACAACGTGTTATTTTTAAAAGCATATAACAAGGAAGATAAAAAAATTTAAATTACAAATAGCGCGTTAAAGTCGAAACTTCAAAATGATTTTTTTAATCTTTTGTGTACCATGCTTTTTCGCCGAGTTTTACCGGTTTGAAAATAGTGCAATTTTTAGCATATGAAAAATGTTCTCCCTTTTTTTTTTTTTTTTTTTTTTTTTTTTTTTTTTTTTTTTTTTTTTTTTTTTTTTTTTTTTTTTTTTTTTTTTTTTTTTTTTTTTTTTTTTTTTTTTTTTTTTTTTTTTTTTTTTTTTTTTTTTTTTTTTTTTTTTTTTTTTTTTTTTTTTTTTTTTTTTTTTTTTTTTTTTTTTTTTTTTTTTTTTTTTTTTTTTTTTTTTTTTTTTTTTTTTTTTTTTTTTTAGTGGTATATATTACATTTCTTATTGTACAGGGTGTCCTAAAAGTACCATATTTCCTCTTAATGACAGATTCCTTACAAAATTTGAAGACGAAAATCATAATACAAAAATGTCAAGACTATAATAGTTTTTAAATGGAAAGCGATTATATTTTACGAATTACAGGGCTTAGATTTCGCGCGCTCAGGCATGGCGAAATAGTAGACACCTTCATGATAACATTGATTGACCATTTTGACAACTGAAGTTGAAACATGGCACAAATTTTTACTTGAATCATTTTTAAGATGCCTTTAGTTCTTGCATCCATTATTCGTAATAAGAATATACTAATGCAATGCGTAGAAAAGCGGGAAAACATATAATGACAATGCTATTGTAAATTTATGCGATAATCATAATATCATAAAAAGGGCACCCCATTCACAGAGCACTTTTTTCACTTGTTATTTCGCCGTGCCTGAGTGCGCGAAATTTCAGCCCTGTCATTCGTAAAATATAATCGCTTCCCGTTTAAAAACTATTATAGTCTCAACATTTTTGTATTAGGATTTTCGTCCTGAAATATTCTAAGGAATCTGCTATTAAGAGGAATTACGGTAGTTTTAGGACATCCTGTATAGCATATAATAAACATATAATATAGCATATTCTTAAATTCACTCATTTTATCAGAATCTTTTCAGGAGGGTTTTTTGACGTTAAACATATTATCTAAAAATATTCACCCAAAATAGGTATCGATATCAAATGTTAAAAATAAAATCTTTATAAGAAATTTTCTTTTAATGGAAACATATGAAAAAGAAATATGGCCGATCACTATTCTTCTATTTTATAAGATATTCTTATAATTACAAAAACTTATTTGTTACACTGTGATAGAAATAAAATGTTCAAAATCAATGAAATAACTGGTCATTATTTAAAATTTTTTCTTTATCATATTGCTATGTTAAATTTCTGAGATATCTATTTTTGATGTTTTTAGCGAAAAAGAGATTATAATTATAAGAATAAACTATAATTAAATAATTGAGACAAAATGATTACTAATCATATTATATATTACCATTAAAAAAGAGGGTAAATATGCATATTAGGTTACACCTCACCGATGACTTTGACCTTGACATATGTTGTCAAGGACATGACCCTGATGAGTAACTTTTCCTTATAACTTAACCGGCGGTCTGTTATAGTTTCTGAGATATTTAGAAAGTTATGATTTCACAATTTTAATGATTTTTCTATTATAAAATAAAGAAAAATAAAGGTTGTTTACATTGTATTTACGTAGATCAGACGTGGAAAAAGTGTTTCTTTACATTTCCAGAGACGAAGCTCTTTGGGTTTTTTTACTTTCCGCAAAGCGAGATTCAACGCAAACCTATGTGTCTAGTTTTTTTATAGTGGAGCCCACTGCGTCCACGCATATACTTTCCCATCCACACAACAATTGTGGGGCGGATGGTCTCTCTGTCTCTATATTATTATCCAAATGTTAACTTTAAATATCTCAGAAACTATAAGAGACCGCCGGTTAAGTTATAAGGAAAAGTTACTCAGGGTCAAATTCTTGACAACATATGTCAAGGTCAAAGTCATCGGTGAGATGTAACCTAATATGCATATTTACCTATTATTTATTTGGGGGGACATAATAGCGTAATTTTATAAAAATAAAATGCATTTTGATTTTCTCGAGAGAATCTATAATATTTCTATAAATGAAAGACTGATTTTATCAAACAAATACTATTTTAAATTACAAACTCTTACAAACTGAACTGCTTCTATGTACTTGGCTAGTTAACTTGATTTCATATTTAGTTTT
>NW_021853734.1:21785-53142 GCF_003651465.1 Formica exsecta
AAAGTTATGATTTCACAATTTTAATGATTTTTCTATTATAAAATAAAGAAAAATAAAGGTTGTTTACATTGTATTTACGTAGATCAGACGTGGAAAAAGTGTTTCTTTACATTTCCAGAGACGAAGCTCTTTGGGTTTTTTTACTTTCCACGCAAAGCGAGGTTCAACGCAAACCTATGTGTCTAGTTTTTTTATAGTGGAGCCCACTGCGTCCACGCATATACTTTCCCATCCACACAACAATTGTGGGGCGGATGGTCTCTCTGTCTCTATATTATTATCCAAATGTTAACTTTAAATATCTCAGAAACTATAAGAGACCGCCGGTTAAGTTATAAGGAAAAATTACTCAGGGTTATGTCCTTGACAACGTATGTCAAGGTCAAAGTCATCGGTGAGGTGTAACCTAATATGCATATTTACCAAAAAGACTTATTTTGATGTTTTTTTAAACATGTTTTGATCACTTTATTAACATTTTAGATGAATATAATGATTTTAGATGAATATAGAAATCCTATCATTATATTCAGCAATTAAAAAAAAAAGGGATACTTGTATAATACATACAGGGTGAGGAAAAAGTATGGAAACCCTGAAAAATTTCGAAAAATATAAGTTTTACAGAAAATTATTTCGAATAAAAGTTGTGGGGTTTAAAAAGATCTATTTACTGATCTTATTAGTTTGGATTTGGATGGCGTCGCCAAGGTCAAGATAAGATCACCTTGAATTTTTTAAATGGAAACCCCTATTTTTTATTACATATTCTTGTAGCCCTTGTCGAGACCTTTTCAAAACACTATAATAAAGTATTTTTTCATTAAGTATTTTTCGAGTTATTTTATATCTTAATCTGACATATTTTGATATAAAAAATAAAATATCTCGTAAAATATTTAGTTTTCGATAATCTTACCGTAATACTTTTATGTACAGAATAATGAGACAAATAAATTAGTGTAAAAGAAAACAAATAATTGTTAAAAAAAACACATTATAAATAATTACACATTTTTTCTTGAAATTATTTTTTCTATATCAATTGATTTGGCTCATTATTCAGTACATAAAAGTATTACGGTAAGATTATCGAAAACTAAATATTTTACGAGATATTTTATTTTTTATATCAAAATATGTCAGATTAAGATATAAAATAACTCGAAAAATACTTAATGAAAATATACTTTATTATAGTGTTTTGAAAAGATCTCGACAAGAATATGTAATAAAAAATAGGGGTTTCCATTAAAAAAATTCAAGGTGACTTTGTTCTAACTTTGGCGACGCCATGCAAATCCAAACTAATAAGATCAGTAAATAGATCTTTTTAAATCCCACAACTTTTATTCGAAAGAATTTTCTATAAAACTTATAGCGTCTTCCATTGAGAAAAACTCGCAGCACTGAGTGCTTGAAGCGTATATCATTGGTAATATTAATGAGCATGTTCTGAATGCTGCACATTTCATTGGGAATGTAAAATGCTCTCAATTCGCACTGAGAGTAGTTTGCACTCCCAATGAAATGTGCAGCATTCAAAATATGCTCATTAATATTACCAATGATATACGTTTCAAGCACTCAGTGCTGTGAGTTTTTCCCAATGGAAGACGCTATTATATTTTTCGAAATTTTTCAGGGTTTCCATATTTTTTCCTTACCCTGTATATATGTGTATAAAACATAATGTGTAAAATTTAATGTAATTACATTATAATTTACATGTAATTACATTTATAATTTACATTACACTTTTGAGGCAGAAACCGGTCTTTTTTATCTATCGTTTTTTATTAAAAATATATATCTTTTGTACATAAATATATATCTTTTGTATCATGTGTTCCCAAAACCACTAAATATTCTGTTAATATTGGTTTTCTGATCAATTTAAAAACAATTCTTTCTTAGTGAAAATATCAAAGCATCAATAATTTTCGAGTTATAAACAAAAATTATAAATAAGAAAGGTTTTCTTGAAATGTTAAAATATGAAAAGAAAGGCTTTTCACAAACCAAATTTTATGTATACTCAAGAGATTAACAAGAGAATCACGTTCTTTCTTTAGTTAATTTCAAATAATAATTACTTTAATATAATTTTAACTTGAGATTTGCTTATAAAGATATATGATGGAATTGGGGTAACTGAAAAAATGGCAGCCTCTCTTAGGTAGCTTGAAAAAATGACAGCCTCTCTCGACATTCTCGCTAAGGAAAAACTGACTCCAAATTGATTGGAGAATCTACTATTAAAAGAACATATAATGGTTTTTGCCCCTTCCTATACACACACATATACATAGTGAACGCCAAAAGTTCTGGAACGGTCAAGTATCCCAAACAATAAGTGTTTTAGCAAAAAATGTTTTAACTCTTATATCTCAAAAACTATTACTTGGAATAAAAAATCGCAAATACTTTTATTATTTAATTTTTCGAGAGTTTTTCTGCTATACTATTTTAAATCAAATTTTAGGTCACCTGTATATGAGAGCGCATCTATGTATATATTTTTGTTTAAAATGCATTCAATATCATAAAATATGTATGTAAAATAAATAATACCTTGTATATATTTAACTTTATATTATTTAAATTAATTATTAAAAGTCTTTTCTGAAGAGCTTTTTGTATGTTATAAATTTTACAGGGTAGAAAAGCAAAAATGGAATAATAAGATAAATATTTAAGACTCAATTTGTGTAAGAATGATGAAATATTTAAGACTCAAGATTGAGAGAGAAATGGAAATACGAGCATTAACGTTAAAGAAATTGATTAAGATTGCAACGTAAAATACACAGTAAATCTAAATATAGTTATAAGAGAGAACGTGTACTACATTTTTATAGTTTATACAACATAACAATATACCAAAAGCGTGACTTAAGGAAAAAAAGGAGACATGATACCGTCACCACAGGTTCTAAATGCATAGATAGCATAAAATAAAATAAATAGGAATTTTTGGATAGGTTCGTATTTGAAACAATGTCGATGGGTTGGGTTCCTCATTATAGAATAAAATATCAAGAAAATATTTGCAATATAATTTAAGACAAACTCCCCTTAAATTGATTGACTTTGTCATAATAACTTAATAACATAATAACTTCTGAATTGATTTGTAAGATTCTGCTGTACAAATTTAATATTAATATATTCTTTCCAACACTAAAATTTATCTGTACAAATTTATTATGTACATATACACATGCACGCGCGCGTACACATACACACATACACGCGCGCACACACGTACATACACACGCACGCACATACACACGCCACGCACGCACACACTCTCTCTCCTTCTCTTTATATCATCTATTAATTTATTTATAAAAATGTTTTTTTCCTAACATATTATAATCATATTACTTAAATTCGGAAAATAAGGTAGATTTCTTGTGCGATTTTAAAATAGTTAGAAGTATTTTTGTTTGACACTGAATAGTGCTTTAAAATTAAGAATCTGCGCGAATTTCCAAAAACTTTACATGCTATTTCCTATGTAGATGATATTGTTCAACTTATTCATCATTTCTTTCTTTGTCATTAATTCCTATTTATAATATTAACATTCCAAGATCTTTTGAATCATGATGCAAATTTAAATGATCCCCATTATTGTAAATATCATGTAACAAAATGAATACTTACAAAATAATACGGTGGTTGTTGTGGCGATATTAGAGGTTTCAGGACTTTAGGAGGATTGTCAAATTGAGATGAAGGTATTGGCTCACTTTGAGATAGACTTTGGAAATTAGATTTCTTTGCTCGAGGAATTGATGCAAGTGGCACGCTAGTAAGATTGGCAGAGAAAGAGTCTGTAGGAAGAGCAGGACTTCCATCTAATATTCCCTCCTCTGTTTTCTTACTTGTTGACTTCTGCTTTGGCGGTCGCGTTACCAATGCCGATATTTTCGCCAATTCTGGACTAGGTTCCCGCTTGACTTCTTCATCAGGTTTCTTCACAAGTGGTTTAATAGTTCTGCACAAAACAAACAACTAGTCAATAGTTGTATCTATGGAAAAACTAAATTATAAAAAATTTATCAGGACTTTGCTGAATTGTGAAATATATACAAAAATATACAAAAATTTCATGATATAAAAGTTTCTATTTTCAATAAGCAAATAAAAATGCACCAACAAATTTAAATAAATGTTTATATCACAAGACAAACTTTGCGTAAAGATAATAAAAGTTAACAATAAATATTGAAATTCTCTGACATAAAATTGTTAACAAAAATATGATTAATGACTTACATTTTCTTCATAGGGGCATTATCTGGTGTAGCTGGTCTAGGAGAAGCTGTACCTAATTTTAATGTTATTTTTGGTACAGCTTCTGGATTCTTATCCTCCTTCTGTAATACATACATAATAAATTGCTTATTGCTATTTAATATCATTATCATTGCTATTTTATATCATTATTGAAAGCTAACAAAGTACCATATTTTTCTTATTTGAATCTTTTTCCTTCTTTTTATCTTTCTTCTCCTTCTTTTCTTTAAGTTTTTCTAGCTTCTCGCGTTTCTCAGTTTTTTCCTTCTTCTCCTTCACTTTCTCGCCTTTATCTTTGTGTTTCTCTTTTTTATCTTTCTTTTTCTTTAACTTATCTTTCTTTTCTTTCTTATGTTCTTTAGACTTCTGAAAATTTTATATAAAAAATACTATAAATATAAAAATTATTAAATACACAGGAACTACCGAATTAGTGTTGGCTGGGATAAAACTATAATATATGACACATAGGCATAAAGAAAAATACATTATCATGCACATATACACAAATTACTTTTTCCGAAATATTTCTCCAAAAATATTATGATAAAATACAGCCAAAACATTTGGATATCTCGAATGTGTTCTCGTACCGAATTTACCATATCATTCTTCTCTGTTTTTTCAGTTTTAGGATTTTTCGATGGTGGTATTTGCGCGACGGATACTGGTGTAGCAAGCGTGATTGGTGCGACAGGTGCAGACACTATAGGCGGTGAAACGCCTATAGGCGGTACCTTTTCAGGTACTTTTATGAAAGGCAATTCTTTATTTGGTTTAAACATTTTCGTAAGTTTATTATCCACCTTCTCTTTGTCTGCTTTTTCATTCTCGCCTTGAATCGATGAAGATGTTAACTCGACTGGTGAGGGAATTAGTGACTTTTCACGTTCTACCGGCTTAATTTTGGGCAATGCAAAATCTTCGGGCTTTATGGATGGATTGAGAAAGCGCGGTGGTAGAGGTAAATTGGGCATTGCGGGATGAGGCCCTGGCCCACCTCGGCCCAATGGCAATGGGAATCGCGTGAACATTGGATGAGGTATTAAACCAGGTGCCGAAGGAAACGTAGGGAAAAAGGGAAACGGAAGTGTAGACGGAAGAGTAGGTGGCTCTCTGTGTAACGACGGCTCAGGTGCCTGCGGTGTTTTTGGCCGATCTGGTATGTCCAGTTCTGCTGCATCATTCAGAAACTTTGTCTGAAAAATGGTGATCACCAACAAGATACATTAATGTTAAAACTTTGTATAAAAAAAAAATATAGCACACAATGAAAGAGTTATTGCTAGAGACAAAATCGATTTCACGTTAATTAAAGAAGCTATAAGTATATACAAGTAAATCTTTGATATTCTATATACGCGCGTGTATAATACTTAAGTACATAATGATGATATATTCTACCTTCTTTGGGCTGACACATTGTTTTGGACTCTTCAATTTAGATTCTTTCTTCTTGCCGCTTTTCTCTTTCTTCTTTCGCTTTTGCTCTGATACAGTGGGTACATTCAATTCGGGAGTTTTCGGTGTGCTAGGTGTACCTGGCGGCGAGATGTCCGCATCGTCGAATATATAAACGTCCGACTCTGAACTCTGTACGTCCGCCAAATCAGCGTCCGATTGCACATGCACATCCGGCGTGTGCGGTGTTCTTTTCTCTTCGCGTCCTCCTTTCGCCTCTGTGTCGTTACGATGTGTATGCTTCTCCATATTGTCGACATCTATTATTAACTCCGGCGAGTTCTCGCGCGAATCGAGAATATCTTTATGCTTATGCGGTTCCGATATCTCCTTGTCCTTGTCTTTTTCTTCACGCGGTTTCGATATCTTCTTGAATATGTTTAATTTCTGTTTATCCGGCTCTGACGGTAATTTATCAATAGTATCCTCTTTTTTCTCGATAGTAGGAGAGTCATCTATCAGATCTATCGTCTTCTCGTTCTTTACTTTCGGCTGCGCGACTTTTGATGGTTTCGAACTACCAACGACTGACTTCGGTGACGCAATCTTCGGTGTGGACGGTCTGCTGGCTGTAAGCTCTTGTAGCATAGTGGATTGCGCTTTGCCACCACCCGGCTTTAATGGCTTTAGCTTGGCCAACTCCTTCATTCCAACCAATTTTTTTATCTTGCTCTCATCCATCTTATCCGGCTTAAACAATTCTTTCGCGCCTTTTTTCTTCTTGTTCTCCTTGTCGAGTTTACGATTCTCTGGACCTTTCTTTACAATCTTCTTCGGTTTCTTTTCGCACTTCAATTCAGGTGGTACCATCGGATAAGAACTCGGTTGTGGCGAATCCGATCGTACTTGATGCGGCGTTCTCGCCTCAGGTAATTTTCCTTCTCGGGCAGGTGATAAAAAACCGGAAGTGGTCATCATAACGCTGCTTATTTCACGTAATGGTCTACCTTCCTCCAAAATTTTTGCCCGCTTCGGTATGGAGCTTTCGAAAGATACCGGATCGCCTGGCCGTTTGAAAATTACTTGCGGCGACATTCTATGAGGTGATGTGTTATTCGAATTGCTTGATGATGTCGCACTGCTAGATGTCAGATCTGTTGTACCATTCATTAAACTTTCATTCTTATCTGGTATATATTCTTCTGTAATTTTATTATATATTATCAATATAAATATAAATATAAATTAATGTAATTATTTTATTATGAAAAGTATTACACAATATAGAAAATATAATTTATTATCATACCTTCAGTATCTGGATACATAGCTGGTAAATGTTCATGTATATGCACTGATCTAGTGACAACTTCACGACTGCCCGGCTTTAAAAAATTTAAATGATTTTCACGCCGAACTGGATATTTTGGTATCTGTATAGGACATGGAACAGAATCTACATTTTTAACATACTCAGCTAATTCCTGTATGTCAATATTCATATGCTGAAATGTTAACCCTAAATCATCAAGATTTGGTTCTGTCCTTCCCACTGTAAAATAAAAATATCGTGAATCCTATGAAAATATCTATGTATGTACATATGTTTATATTGTATATAAACATTAATTAAAACATTAATTAAAACATTAATTACTAGTTATAACAAACATAAAAGAATAAATAATTTATTTAAAGTACTTAATATTAACAAAATCTTAAGAATGTAAAAAATATCATCTAAAATATATAAATCTTATTTATTATTTTTATTTGCTAAACTGTATAGAAGAAGTAAAAAAAGCAATCATTGCTAAAATTGATAATAGCTACTCACAAACTTCTGCATATTGATGTGTCAACCTTGAGATACGTAACATATATTCTTGCATAAGATCTACCATAAATTCTAGAGGCGTAGAATTAATAGAGTGCCATCCTATCATCTGACAGATCTGAGCAACAACTATTTTTAAAATGCTTCGACTATATTCACCTGACATTTTTTCCTATAAATATTATTAAAATATATTTGAATGTTTTGATACAGCATTCTTTAAAACAATACATTTTGTAAACTGTATGTTAATATGTTAATAATAAAAATATATAACAAATGTACACAATAAAGAAGAAAACCAAATTTTATGGATATAATTGTATTTAAATAAAATCTCGTATACATCTATATATTCATACGTGCAATAGTAAAAAAAAAAAATATATTTATTACTATTTCTAAAATTATATGCTATGTGAGAGAGATTACACATACTTATCTTGTAATCTTTCTTTGTACATACAATGCTGAATAATTACAATAATGTTACACATACACACAAAACATAAATTTCATAGAAAAAGATAAAATCTCTCTCAATCGAGTAACTAATATCCTTAACTGTATAAATTGTAGATCAGCCAAAGAGGGTAACCATACCAAGCTCGAAGTATTTTTATTTTGCAACAGGATCGAGAAAAGAGAATAAACGTGATTAGGCAGCATTGACTCACCTGGATACCCGCGATATGACGGCAAAAGAATATTTTCCAAACTTCGAATCAAGTTTCACATCGTTAACACGATTGATGTCATCTCAGTCTATGCGAGCACTTTCGTTTTTTTACGCGCACTAAATTGTAACGATGCAACGCAAACTTTACAGCTCGCATGCCGCCATTCCCATATCTTCTCTGACTTTTCCTCTGTAAATACCATAGACATAGTATATCTAGACCGAGCGTTTGCCTTTATTTAAAGAGTGGGGGTAAAGATGCACGTAGAAAAGGACATACTCTTTCGCTATGCTACATGCGAGTGAGAGAGAACGCAAGGGGCACGGAACAGAGTTACGTCCTTTTCTACCTGCACCTCGGCTCCCACTCCTCAACACTCGGTCTAGATATACTATGTCTATGGTAAATACCATTGAGCTCTGTTAAGCCCGTTCTACATTGATTGCATGTCGTCAGTCGCAAGCAAATCGACCAATCACAGTCGATTATTCCGTCGAATATTCGACTGTGATTGGTCGATTTGCTTGCGACTGGCGACATGCGATCAATGTAGAACGGGCTTTAATTGAAGATTGAAGATTAAAGATTGGAATTTGACTAATCAGAACAAAAGGGACTAAAATTTCTTTGTCCTGATTGGTCAAATTTCAATCTTCAATTTTTAATCTCAATCTTCAATGCGTAGTCTGATACGGGCTTAAGGCCGTATTACACTATGGGTTGCGGGCTCGGTTGCGGTTACACACACAAATTGGCATAGCTGCATATGCATAGCATAAAGCCCGTATCAGACTACGCATTGCCCGTATCAGACAATGCATTGAAAATTGAAGATTGAAAATTAAAGATTGGGATTTGACCAATCAGAACAAAAGGGACTAAAATTTCTTTATTCTGATTGGTCAAATTTCAATCTTGAATCTTGAATCTCAATCTTCAATGCGTAGTCTGATACGGGCTTTAGGGTTATGGTTGACGATTACGGATTGACCAATCAGAGCAAAGCAGCTTGCCGGTTGATTGGTCAATCCGCAACTATCAACCGTAACCCCAACCACAACCGAGCCCGCAACCCGTAGTGTAATACGGCCTTTAAGGTGCGAACTCATGCAGCGGAATAGCGTAATGGCTTCTGCACACAGGACGCGGAAACGCTTGCCGCGCGGCAAAAGGCGATGCGGTAGCCAATCAACTTACAACTTTTCCATTAGAGCGAAAAATTGATTGACTACCGCGTAGTCTGTTGCCGCGCGGCAAGCGTTTCCGCGTCCTGTGTGCAGAAGCCATAAAGGTAACATCTTATGGGCAGTGAAAAGCAGCAGCAGTTTAGTAACTAACTAGCATTGTTTGGTGATTTTACAGAATTGCTGCGCTGCCCATGAAATAGGTTTTCTGCAGTGTTTTAAATCGTTAATCTCAATTTCAATATTAATTGAGATATAACCGAATGAGTAATTATTTTTATAATTATAGTTCCTACAAACTTACCTCTGGTGATTCCATACTTTAGAATATATGTACATATATAACCAAAACACAGCTTTTACTGCTTTGCTGTTCAACAGGATGAACTTCAAACAGCAAAAACTTGCGCCGGAAGTACGTCACCGATTCTAGTTACTTTCTAAACTGCTGCTGCTTTTCACTGCTCCCTAAAGCCTGTATCAAGGTACATTTTTACGAGCCGCTGAAATCGATCGTTTGAGCGACAAAAAGGATCGAAATGGACGAATGAGTGACCACGGTCTGGTCGCTGATTCGTCCATTTATATCACGTGATTCTTTTTGTCGCTCAAACGATCGATTTCAGCGGCTCGTGAAAATGTACCTTTAGACTACGCATTGAAAATTAAAGATTAAAGATTAAAGATTAAAATTTGACTAATCAGAACAAAAGGGACTACAATTTCTTTATTTTGATTGGTCAAATTTCAATCTTGAATCTTGAATCTCAATCTTCAATGCGTAGTCTGATACGGGCTTAACGCGGAACGAGAGCACGACCAATCGCGAGAGTTCCGCAATTTTCGCTACGTAGATTCCACAGACTTCTATATATTACTAGACTGCTAACTCCTACGAAATACATGGCCCCGAAAAGTATGTACACAACATATGCGCATACAGCACATACACAAAAACACTTTTCGTCTGTACCATAGACATATAGAATGGACTGAGCGTTGCGATAGACAAACGCTTGTTTATCTCGCAATGCTCAATCCAGTCTATATATTTATGATCTGTACACATCGGTCATATTACATATCTTTTTTTCTTTTTTTTTGTTACGGAGGGGAAATGCTTTTACGCATACCCCGCCTCGATGAGGTTCGAGGCGGGGTTATGTAGGACTCACCCTCGGCTTAAACAAACAGCCGAGGGACTGCCCACTAAAACCCCTCCGGGTGGCCTACACCTGGGCGTTGTTGAAGGCCTCTCCGGAAACTGGCATTTGCACTACTTCGGAGAAGCCTTCCGCCCACGAGCCTAGCCCGCTGGAGGGGGAGTCAGGGTCCCCGTTGTTGTGGGGGCTCCCGCTCGTACTGGGGAGAGGGGGACCACCACCCCTCTCACCCACATCCCGCCGTTGGCGCGGCGGGGTTGGCGTGGCCGGGCCCAGGTACCCCACCTGGGTCTCCGGCCACCGGGCCCGGCTTGGGATAGGGCGTTTCCGACGAGACGAGAGCCCCTTCCCCCCAACCCGCTCGGGCCCTGCGCATCTGCGGAGGGAGTTGATGAGGACCGGAGCCAATAGGCCCCAGGTCCGCTCCCCCCACTCGCGCCACCCCGCTGCTGGGGAAGGTTTTGTGGGCGACGGGGGACAACAGTCCCCGCGCCCGTCAACCCCCCCCCCCGATGGGGCCTCCTGGCACGACGTCTCGCGCCTCCGCGACTGAAAGACGTGGAGGGTTGGCGGGTCCTGCCAGCAAAAGGTCCTCCCCCTTCCGCCTCCGGTCACGCCTCCGCGCCCGAGGGCTCCCCGGCGTCCGCCAGGGAGTCGCTCCCTCTCTCTCTCGGCCTCCTCCTTCTGCAGCATGAGGGCTTCGCAGAAGGAAGAGACTGCCTTCCAGGACTTCCCGCTCTCAAGCATCGCCGCAACAATGCCCGAGAGCGAGAGGTCATTCCCCCCCAATTGTTGGACGAGGACACGGCGCTCTTCCGCCCACGCTGGACAGTGTTCCAGCGTGTGCTGCGCCGTATCCTCGTCCCCGCCGCAATGGTGGCAGCGCGCGTCTGCTTCGCGCCCGATGCGGCACAGAAACGAGCCAAAACATCCATGGCCCGTCAGTATCTGTGCCACACGGTATGACACCTCGCCATCCGCCCTTTCCACCCATTTTATTAAACAGGGGCAGATGGCCTCGACGACGCGCATCCCCGAGTTGTCTCGGGGATTGGAGAGATCCTCGCTCCACCTCTCCAGCATTCGTTGTCGAGCCTGAAGCCTCACGGCAGCCCTGATCCGCGGGATCAAAGCTACGCCTAGCCCATCGAGCTCCTTGGTACGCCGATAAACCTTGGCGCACATCTGTGCATAGAGCTCGATAGGCGGCAATCCCGCCAGTATGGAGGCCGCCGCATACGACACCGTCCGATATCCGCGGATAACCCTGATGGCGGCCTGAAAAATTCGGCGCAGCAACATCATGCTGCGCCTACTCGCCATCAGGGCATCCGCCCACACTGGTGACCCGTAAAGGGCCACCGCCCGGACGGTCGTCGCATATAGGCGGCGCACTTTCCCGTCCGGCCCCCCTAAATTGGGCAGGAGACGGCTTAAAGCTTGAACCACTGCCTCCGCCCTGGGGGCCAGACGTTCGAAATGCCCGCCGAAGCTCCAGGTAGCGTCCAGGTAGAGACCCAGGTATTTCAATTGGGTTCCCACCCAGACGGAGGTGTCATCCACCACGACACGGGCCGTTTCCGGGGAGGCTTCGTGCATGCGGTTCCGCTTCCCCCGATAAAGGAAGAGCGCCTCAGACTTGTGAGGCGCTACCTCCAGGCCCATGCCGTGAATCGCGCGAACGACGCACGCCACCGCGATGTTGGCCGTTCTCACGGCTTATCCCCAGCTATCTCCCCCGGCCAGCACTATTGGGTCGTCAGCGTATCCCTGCCGAAAATGGTCGATTAAAACGGATTTAAAAAAATGTAATCCGAATCGATCGGGATTTCTGCACCGAAAATGCGGTATTAAAACCGATTAAAAATAGTCAAATTGAATTTAGTACGCTTCAGGTTCCACAAGGTGGGGCCCAAAACTGACCCATGTGGAACCCCGCAGTACACTCCCCTTCCGCGTAGGAGTACACCGCTATCGGTGTACTCCAACCGTCTGTCCCGGAAGTACGCTTCAAGGACCTCCACCAGGTAGGGGGGAAGGCCAAAGCTAACAGCGGCCTCCCTCACCCTATTCCAGGGCAGGGTGTTAAAGGCGTTGCGAATGTCTAATGACACCGCAATCGCCACTCTGCCCTCCTCCATGATGGACCCCACGAGGGTTCGGACGCGCATGATCGCGTCGATCGTCGATTTCACCTCGCGGAATCCATACTGTTCCTGGTGAAGGTCCATACCACCCCGGGACAGTGATGCGCTGTCGTGGGAATAAAGTCTCGCATGCGCACTAAGCAAGCGCTACGTATCCTCACTAATGTATATAGTTCAATCAAATATGAGGTATCGTTAGGTACCCCCCAGCGAGAAAAAAAATATGAAGGAATTTGCAAGGAATGTTTCTATCAAAGAATGTTGCAAAGAATGTTTCTATTAAAGATAATACGACACACTACACGCGTTATCACTTCATTACTAGAAAGACGCGGGAGTCTGCAGCCGATTTATTTATACATGAATACCAACATTTGTTGCGAGGGTAAGAGAAACTGCAGAAAACCTCACCAGTATTCCAATAAAAACATTGTAGAATACATAAGAAATAATATATATGAATATATAAAACATATAAATGCTTAAACATATGACAACTTAAATATTAATACATTTATCATAATATTATAGTTATTAACACAATATACTTTATATTTATACATTACACATTATATACCTATATTTAAATATGAACATATTTACTTAAATTTTAATCATATAAATATATTTTTCACATCTGTAACAATAGAAAATATTCTCTCTGCTTCGGCATTAGAATGTGGAAGTGACAAAACTGTATATACTAAATTTTCTAAATTTGGAATTTTTTCTTTTCAAAAATATTCTTCTACGTGTCATCAATTTCTAAATTAATCAAAAGAGTTTTATCCGCGTCATTAAATACAATAGGCAACATTCTCCATTCATAAGCTAAAGCCGTAATATCGGAAATTTGAAAATGTCTTGCTACATTTCTTAAATCTGGAAAGATAAGTCTACTTTCTTCGCGCAAAGCTACATTTGGATCTAAAAATTTAAGTTCGCGAAAAATTTCATCATTATAAGGCAATCGTTGTATCATTTCTTGTAACGCGGTTGTGTAAAAAGATAAACATTTCGATTTTATTTCTGTTACAAATTCCGAAGATTCTAATTGTAAAAACGATTCGCATTCTGGACCAACATATATCGAAGTTATAGGTAAAAAATTTTGAGGATTAATAACATCTATAGAAATATTTTTTAATGCGTTAGGTAGCAAGAAATTGTATCCCATCTGCTTTATTAAATGCTCACTACTCTCTGCTAATTTATGAATTAAAATATTTCTACCTTGGAATAAGGCATTAAAATCATTAAATCGCAAGACATCCCAGGTGTCCATCCCGGCCTAATGCCGCTCGCAGGTCGACGAGGGCAGCGATTTGCTCGGCATACCAATTATACCAGGCACGCGCGCCCTCGTTGACGACCCCCCGACCGGTGGGTAGCTCTCGGGGAGCGGCGCAGAGGTACCCCACAACGGGGGCCTCATCGCCGCGCCTCCCCGGCAACCCATCAACATTGGGGCAATTGTCCCTGCACCCCCCGTAGAGACGTTGGGGACCCCTGACCCAAAACTCCTCTAGAACACGTTGGAGATTTAGGTCCCATACCCTCCCTATTTAACGTAGGGGACCTTTGTCCCATCCCCTCCGCTGGGCACACCACCCTAACAGGAGCGTCCAGCATCTCCACCGACCTCACCCGAGGTACACCCCGCCTTTTGCGGGGGGATTTCTCGGATGAGTCGGGAAGAGGCAGTTGGAGGGAGGGCTTGGCGCGTCGCACCGCGCCCGATTCCTCCCGAAGCTCGCGAACCTCTTTTTAGAGGTCCGCATTGCGGTCTCCGAGGGACTTAATGTCCCTTCGAAGAGCCGCGAGCTCTCCCTCCCCCTCCTTCTGTTGGGCTCGCTCAGCCAGGGCACTTGACACCACCCTCATAAGGGCAGCGGCCTCCCTAAGCTTCTTCTGAAGCGAGCCTCTCAGATTTCCAGAGCAGGCAGCTATCCTGTCGATAGCAGCCGCCTGCTCCAGACTGCGCGCCGCGATGTCTGAGATCGGCGTCTGCCCCATCTCGCTCGCGCATTGGGCCTCGTAGGCCCTCAAATCCTTACTCGGCGGGGGGGGGAGGAGCATTCTCCGATAGGGCGCTCTTGGCCCTCTGCTCCCTCTCCTTCTCCTTCCGGAGAGCGGCCTCTTGCTCGCGCTTTTCACGCAGGCCGACAAACTCGCCCGTTTTGGGCGGTCTCCCCCTTCCCCGCTTTTCAGGGAGGTCGTCTTCCCCCATGGCGCGCTCTCCGTCGGGAGACGCGTACTCGTCATCCTCGCTCATTAGCAAGGCTCTTGAGGAGGAGGCGGGGGTGGAGCACTTGCTGCGCCCCCGTGACGAGTCCTCCGCATCCGACTCGTTCGGACGAGTGAGGCTCTTGCCCCGACTCGTTTCATCCCGGCTGTACGGGTGGGCCCTCGCAGCGGAGACCGATCGCGACTGGGACTTCGACTTGGTACTAGCCGGGCCCGGCCGGTCGATCCTCCGTACGACCACCCTTACCTCCTTATCCACGGCGATAACCCGCTCGCCAGCGGCGCTCGTCGGCAACGCCGCTGGTGGCCCGTCGTGCGATGACGACGAAGGGGGAACCGGGACGATATCCCTCCCACGCCGGATCCTGTTGGTTCCGAGGCCCACTGAGTCGGTAGTGTTTTTCCCTTTGCTTGTGTCCATTTCATATGTATCAAGAAAGGTGGTTTAATTTCGGTGTTTTCCTTCACCTAAGCCGGTTGGCTTCACCACGCCTGACGAGCCCGACCTGCCCGGGATTTTTTAATGAGGTTACCTACCTCTCCGACGCACTCGATCAAACCGTCCCCAAGGGACACATACCCCTACCCCCCTACCCGCAAAACCCCAATACCCACCCCACCCATACCACAATACCAACACATACACCCATACACCCCCCACAATCCCACACAATCCCGTACAAAACCCTAAAAAACCCCCCTATAACCTCCCACAATACCCCAAATCACTCCACATAATTCCCTCAAAATAAACAAAAATAAATCACTCATATCTTGATCGAGTCGTTTGGCACACTCTTAGACCCTTTCTAAACAAGCGAAAGGGAGCCCCTCCACCACGTCAAGGTGGTGCCATCGGAGGGGATATAACATATCCTAGGGTGCGTTCCGTTTCACGCATTGAGCGCATAGATCGCCTGGAAATCTATAATATATGTTACGTGATCTATAATATATGTTACGTGAACTATAGATTTCCAGGCGATCTATGCGCTCAATGCGTGAAACGGAACGCACCCATAGAGTCCTATATAATCAAAGAGGCGACAATAGCTTGCTGATTGGCTGACCGCCATAGGCCCGTTCCACTTAATGACCGCAACGGATTCGAGCGACACCTGTGGAAGTGAGAACACGTGTCTTGAGTGCCTCTTGTTAATTTGTTCGATAGCAACTATAATTGCCTTTTTCAAATGCCTCTGCTTCACCAGCAATAACGCTTTATGCTATTTCGCTCGGATCACACCGAGAACTGCTATCTCCTGCTCTGCTTGTGCGCTGTTTCCTGTGTGCTTTGTACATTCTGCGGTGCGCAGTAATTCGCCATCTTGGCCGGCCGGCCTCCCGGTCGAGCCTTTTCGACCGCAAGCATGTCGATCCAAGATCCCACAAAAGATCCTGCTTTTAAATCAAATCTCTTAACGACTGACGCCTTAACTGTTACAGTTAATAGTATATTGACGAATAATGACGAAGACAAACTCGATTCGATTGCATCCTCTCTCCCTCGTTTCCCTCCGAGATCTGATGATGCGATGGAGGCGGAAATTGAACCGAATAAAAATATTCTTTCTGTTTTAAGGGATATCCTTCCGATTGGCGAGGATTGCGGCATCCAGCCATTGGAGACTGTTAAACCAAAAACCAAGAAACGTAAGAAATTAGAGAAGGAAAAAGCGCCTCCCTTCACGAATGATGGTAACGGGACGAGTAAGGGAGACGGCCTGCAGCAAGGTAAACTTTCTTCTTCTGGTCCACTCTATAACAGAGACGGGCTTGACTTGTCATCCCTCATGGATGCAATTAGGTGTGACAGGACCTCGTAAGGTCCTTATGATGTTATTATACAGACTCCAGAGGGTTCTTCCTCCTCGATTGACCCTATCGCTATAGGTCGCCTCTTGTACTCTATCTCCAAAAAGATATAGTAGAGATAAAAAAGACAGGCTTCTCAAAAATTAGTATCCAATTGAAATCCAGAGAAGCGGCAAATAACCTAATTTCTAACCCAATACTCAAGGCGAAGAAATACAATGCATTTATACCTCTGTTTAGGACTACAAGGAAGAGAATAATTAGAAACGTTCCACTTAATCTCTCGGACGAGGAGATTTACAGAGGAATAGACAGTAGCGTGGCGGTTTCCTCCGTGAGGAGACTAAACAAGAGGGAGAGGGGTGCAGAAGCATCTGCTCTCCCTGGAGAAATTCAGGGATCGGGCGTGGTCCCCTCCAAGACAATATCCATCGTCTTCAAAGAACAGATCTTGCCAAGGTATTTATATCTATACATGGTCCGACATCCGGTCGAACCTTTCGTCTCTAAAACCTCTCTTTGCTACACGTGTCTGCTACTTGGTCACTTGAAGTCCCAATGCAAGGGCCAACCCCGTTGCCAACATCGCGGGGACAAGGCACACGAAGAGGCAAATCAATGCCCAAAAAAAGATGGCTCCCCATTTTGCATAAATTGCAAAGGTCCGCATAAGGCCACAAGCTTCGTTTGTCCGGAGTATGTTATACAGAAGAAAATCAGGGAGTTAGCAGCACACGAAAATATTTCTGTAATCGAAGCTAGAAATCAAATAAGAAGCAACGTCAATGAAGCCCCTAACCCAAAATATAATTTTAGTGAGTATCCGTCATTGAGCGGCACTCCCCCCTCTACGCCCTTCCCTTTCTCCTACCCCGCCCCATCCACATTCCCCTCTTCTTCCTCAGCCCCTCCATCCCCTCTCCTTCCTTCTTCATCATATTCACAAATCTTAAATCCCAACAGGAAAAAACTATCAACCTCCGCCAGTAGTGATACTATGCGGATTCTAAGCCAGGGGCAAGGGGGGAAATCAGGACAAGGGGGGTGACGTCACGAGGGAATGACGTCACGCGGGGGGGGGGTATGACGTCACGCTTTCATAGGGCTCAAGCCCAAAAGCGGCCGCAAATAGAAGATATCTTCATATTGATCAGGGTGCACGCATGCCCACTCGCGGGCCCCTCGCGTATCGCCCCACAAATTGGCGTGCACCCATCGAAGATTTTCACGCACCCACCGCATGTATCGGCGGTGGATCACGTCAATTTGTACGAACTAAAATATATTATTAATCAATAAATATCACACATAATCTCGCACACAAAAACACTAAACACTACTTACCAGATTAAGGTGAAACATTGGCATTTTGAATATTTTCATTTGGAACACACTTAATGGACTGTTAAACGTTTGCTGTCAGACACTTTGTGACAGACACAACGAAATAGACATTGTCTCGAACATTTTAGAAAAGGAGATGTATCACTTACGAAGAACGCTTACTCTCAGCTCTTGATAAGAAAACAAAAGTTAGCATGTTTCCACAGACAACTATTTAAAGTTTTTAAATATGAATAATATATAATATTATTATAATATGTAAACGACTATCGAACGGCTATCGAACGGACGTTGAACGGCTATCAAACGGCTATTGAACAGCTTTGAACAGCTATCGAACGGCTTTGAACGGCTATTGAACGGAACGACAAAACAATTATTTATACGCAATTCAAATATTTAAACTCTATGTCCATGTACTGAAATGTAACATCTAACGTCACGTACTGAGTTTTAATACTCGCAAACTGGGATAACAAAGAGGAAAAGGGAAGAATAAAAGAGAATAAAATATATTTTAACAATAGTTTATTCTAAAAAATGTTTGGATGAATCTTTATGATGATTCGTCCACCTATGGAACGTTTCCATCCTCCCATTGAAGTCCATGGTGATGCCCGATTAGTCATGAAGCTTGGCATCTTTCAGATTTTGTAAGCGCACGCCATGCTACGGGACTTGCAAAAAAGTAATGAGAGAGAACAAGCCCATTTCTCAATATCGCTACTTCCTTTACAACAAAGTTTCGCCCGATAATGAATCCTTGCAGATCTACAAACATTGGCGCGATCATGCCGATAATATTACCGTACGACTGCATAAATGATGTATGACTGCTGTCGATCGTCAAATCTCAATCTTTACATATTTTTGACATTGGAGGGGATATTTGCTGATTTAGGTAATTTTACGAACTACGTTGGTCAATGGGCAATATTCGACAACGCGATCGTGCAAGATGAGACAATAGGAGGTAGTATTTGCAGGTATTTTTTTCAAAATCATTTTTCGCGAGTGTTCGGAATTGTGTATTGAGTTCGATATAACTGCGAAGCCATGGAGATTGCGAAAACTGTAATATTCGATGTATTTTTGTAACGCGAAGTCCGTGTCGCGTGCATTGCTGCAGATTGCGATAATGTATTACGTAACGTTTTTTATCATATAAGGTTGCGAGCAGCTTATCCTGCCTCTTACCAGGTGGTTTGTTGCGTGTCAAGGATGTAGCCTGTAGGCGAATCAAGCGCGATCGATGGTGTATCAAAATCGGATACGTCGTCGACCCATCGAAAATCTGCATAGGGCAAGGGTTGATACATTGCCCATCCGTACAAATTATTTACATCAAAGTACGTGAGATACGTACCATTCGCGTACATCGGTTGTGCGAAAGAGTTCATAGTTTCTGGTATTGATACTTTTATTTGCGTGTTTGTCACCCGTCACGAATTCACCAATGAACATGGTATTAACTTTCACACTACAATGTTTTTTCAGCACGTTTTGCATGTGTTCGAGTACAATGTCTTTGGCATCCTCGAAAAATTGACGAGGCTCGATATGATTATGATTTATAACCGCACCAGTTAATATGCGGCTCTCAAACGCCGTATCTATCTCTCGCCAAATCAATCCATGTTGTCGCATGCTGCATCCTGCACCCGCGTGTACAAAACGCCTGCGTAACGAGTTCTTCAATCCCGGAGGAGGAAGAGGCGTGGGAAGAGGAAGAGGAAGAAGAAGAGGAGGATTGGGAGGAAGATTGGGAGGAAGAGCTTGCGGCTCCAGGAGGATAATGTAAGTATCTTCTTTTTTTAAATTTATATTAGATTTATAAACATTAAATTAATATACTAATAAGATTTCTTTCTGTTTCAGAAGGAGCCTACATATTATATTATTTTTATTATTATTTTATTATTATTTTGATTATTAGTTTATTCTTTTTTAACCACACACACACACATTTTGTATTAAACACAATTTTGAATAAATATTATTATATTAAAAAAAATGTTGATTACTTCTGCGCCTTCTTCTTTCCTTTTCCCACGTACATGCCTCGCATTATCTCTCTCTCTCCCGCGAACGTCATCCTTTTCCCACGCCAATGCGGACTCTATCCTTCTCTTACACGCGTGCATGCCTCGCGCTATCCTTCTCGCACCTTACGAACGTCGTATCATCCACGTGCATGCTTCGCGCTATCTCTCTCTTTTACATGCATATTTAAAAACTTTAAATAGTTTTCTGTGGAAACATGCTAACTTTTGTTTTCTTATCAAGAGCTGAGAGTAAGCGTTCTTCGTATGTGATACATCTCCTACTCTAAAATGTTTAATCGAGACAATGTCTGCCCTGTCGTGGTTGTCATAACGTTTCGAGCAGTGAGTGACGAAAAGTTTAAGTGAAATTTGAAACATGCCGTCGTTGATTGAATTGGTACTGCAAGGGGGTCGACCGAACGCGTCGTGGTGGGCGCAGGATCTCGCAATGGGGCTATTGCGGGTTTTGCTGAATCTGGTGTGTTTCCAAAGAGTAATCGCGTGACGTCATAACCCCCCCCCGCGTGACGTCATCCCCTCGTGACGTCAGCCCTCCCGGTGACGTCACCCCCTTGTCCTAATTTCCCCCCTCGCCCCTCACCCCCCTCAGAGCCCATGGCTTAGAATCCGCATAGTATCACTACTTCCGCCCCACTTTACATCTCATCTCCTACGTCGTCCTCTCTCATACACCCTCCAAAAAAACCTCTGAGCAGCACTAATACTTCCCTTTCGTCCTTCCCCCGCTCAACTCCCGGAACTTCCTTCTCCAATCTTTTCCCATCCCATAATTTGATTCTAATCTCTCCTAACGGAAAATTCCCACCCTCTTCGGATAGTGGTGCCATATCTAGGCATTTTATCCCTTCTCCCACCAATCCTGTTCCACCCAAACCTCAAATAGTAACCTTAATCTTAATTTTAACCCAGAGCTATATAACCAGCTATTCAATCTCATGAATTTAATCATGGAAAAGCTCTCCCCAGCACTGAGACTTCTTGACTTGTACGATGCAGTGTCGGAATTCATGAACTCCTTCCTATTATCCTTAATCCACGCAATCCTATGTACAACTGTCCAAATGCCGGGGTTACCTCGGAATAGCCTATCTCAGAATCGGTCTCTTAGGATCCTGCAATAGAACTGCTATTCGCTGACGAACAAAATAGATCCGGTAAACATCTTGTTCCAGCGGTATGATGTCTTGGCCTTGTCGAAGACTTGGTTGAGCTCTGAGTCGGGTGAATCTGCGGGGTTTTGACGTGTTCCGGAGGGACTCGTTGACCCGTAACAGTGGAGGCTTGCTTCTGGCCGTCCGCCGATCTGTGCCATACTCTATCATAGATGATTGTGTTCGGCTCGATTGTTCGGGGCTGGAGTTTCGGGCATGGCCATGGTTATCCATTATAAACTTTTCGATCTCGCCATTGTCTCGGTGTATAGACACCCGCAGGATTCGCTTACGAGACAGAGGTATGACTCTTTGTTCGCTTTTTGTAATTCCTTTACTCATGTGATCCTTCTGGGTGACTTCAACGCTCACCACAGACAGTGGGGCTGTGACCGGTCGAGTAGGGAGGGAGTCAATGCCTGCTCTCCTCGGCGTTGGACTCTTCTTTCACCTGTATCAATGACGGATTTCACACCTTTCTGACGCGCCCAGGCCAATCCAGATCTGCAATAAATCTCTCCTTTATTCCTCCGCCGATTATTGGCCATTGCGAATGGAATGTATTGGAGGACACTCACTTGAGTGACCATTATCCTATTGAAGTTGGATTTAATCACTTCTTAAGGAAGAAGGAATTTTTCTCGCATAAGATAAAATTGTCATCAAAGGAGAGAGAACAATTTGTGGTCAATTTGGGCGCCAGCACCGGGGCCCTTAAGGAGGCTATCAGTGAGCCTTCTCTGGGCGGGTTGGATAAATACGAGACTTTTCTTGGTTTCTGAGGAATCAGTTGCCTCTTACAAGGGGAGGGCCAAGTCGTGCACACACGGATTTTGCTCAACTTTAAATATGTTTTAGTACTAACCCCCCACTAATTCATGGACAAGTGGCACGACGCAATACTCAAGCATTCGCGAGAAAGAACCCCGCACTAATCATATGGAAAATCTGTCCCGGTCAAATCAATTGGTTTTTACATATGTTGTAGCTTATGACCTACTGAACAAAAGATGTAATGGGCACAAAGCTCAATAATGGACAGTTATCGAGTTATAACCAATCAAACATGAAAAATTCGGACTGCCGAATAGTCAAATCTCGGAAGGTATTGATTTTTTGAAAAATGTTTGAAACAAACACACACATAGTAGGGTTTTACAAAATCTGTTAGTTGGTGACATTATTTGTGAATTTTGAATGACCTTGAAAAGCTCCGTGAACAAAAATCTTCCACAAAAATGCCTATTTTTTATTATATTCGTGTAGCTAAATTCGAGACGTTTTCAAAATATTTTTGATGAACCTTTTTTCAACTAAAACTTCTTGAGAACTAATATACACGATTTACCATCTCTGGTTATAAGCGTAGAGTTATGTGTAAAGCGCTCGATTCGTACAGCTAGAGCCGTCAGGCGACTCATCCCCACTGCTACACTGCAGGCGGTATACTGTATACTCTATCTGTAATCTGTGAGAAATCATATTGGTTGATATTGCTAGCGCAGGCATTGTCATCACTAAGCGTATCTATTCTAGCGTTATTGCTGCCGAATGCTATTACTTTCTGGCATTACTACGTGCGATATTGATATTATTGATATCAGTGTATTCTGTTCATTTTGGTCTCAAGAATTATTTCACCAGAAAAGTTTTTAATATCTAATCAATCTGATATTGCTACGCAATTCGATAATAAAGTATTATCATGGCTTACAGACATGGAATTAATTGTTATGTTTGCGATCGTGCTTTTCAAGCTCGACAAATGGTACGAATCAATAGCGATAATGATGCAATTAAAAAACAAATCGCTGTTTTTAGGCGAACTGGGCTGGGTAAGGAGCCCATTGATATAGACAATGAAAGCCGATTATGTTTTAATTGCAATGTATCTATTGTACATGAAATAGAACGGGTGACACTCGTTTGGACACGGAACGATTGGACACAGCTCGATTGGACACGCAGTATTGGGCAAGGAACGATTGGACACTGCACGATTGGACACAGAATTATTGGACACTTTAAAAGTTTGTCGTGCGCTTTCTATACCGAATTAGCGAAAGAGTTTAGCAGATAGCAGCGTGGCGCAGAGGATAAGGCGGCGGTTTAGAACGCTGCCCGTTGCACGTTCGAGTCCTGACTTTACCAATTTTTTTTTAATTTTTACATAATATTGCAACAAGTGAACGCATATGGAGTAAAAAAACTATTATTTAATAATTATTAAATTTAATGCTAATACTTTAAATATAAACTCGAATCCGAGAATCTACTAACAAATACACCATCTGAAAAAATATCATCCGTTTCCATCGCGATGGGCGACGAAATTTTTAAGGAAATTGTGTGTATGCTGGGAGAGAGAAAACTTATAACTGACGAAGATCTCATAACTTTCGAGGAAACTGATAGTGAAGGAGAATATGAGGAGGTATATTTTGAATTTTTTGTCGATATTTTTTCACTTTTGTTTCTTTAGTTAGTGGAATTAACATAAGAATAATTTCTTTGTTAATAGTGCAAGGATATACCTGGCAACAAAAGTCCAGATTACGTGGAAGAGCAATTTGAAGAAAAGGTGGATTATATACCGTTATCGTATAAAGAAATAGCAGTTGCTTTAGCAGAAGCGCATCCGAAATGGTCTGTAAAAACTTTACAAAAACAAGGCTGCTCCCGCTTAAAAGATAAAAGAAGATTGCAACAATGGAAACAAGATATAAAACGGGGAGGAACAATGTTCGATAAATAGAAGCATATCGAAACAGAGACTTTCGATCGTTTTAAAGAAGCAAGAGAGTGTTTTGAACAGGTAAAATTATACAAAATATTTGTTGAAATCGAATTCAAAAATCAAAGCTTAAATAACACGTTTCCATACATCGGTTTTCAGGTAACAACGAGGACTTTACAGCAATGGGCGATGGCCGCAGCTTTCCCATTTTTATCCCATAATTTTACTTTCTGTGCCAGCAATACTTGGGTAAAAAGATTCAAAGTAAAATATAGAATCAAGCAGAGAAAAGTCACAAAATATGTAAGCACCAGAGACTACGCAACCTTGGAAGAAACTTTACAGGCAGCGGAGGTGTAAAAGGGACGTTTTTCGCAAAACAAGATTTCTTCTTATTCTAATGTACAATATTTTCCCCGTATATAATATTGTAGGAGTTGTTTATTATTGAATAAAAATACAAAGTTTAAATAAGTGTATCTCTTTTTTTTATGAACGTGATCTCGGTGGTACGTTCACTCACTTACTGAGCGCTCCTGTCGCTCCTCTCTACGCCCTCTCTCTTTGCTCTCTGCCGGTAACATTTTTCGAGCCGCGGGGTCAGATTCCATAGCTCGGCTGTCCTGACTAGTCATTCGCCTCGGATGACACAGGGTTATCGTGATCCTCTGTCCACCTCTTCATGTACTCGGCGCAGATGGTCGTCCTCGTTGGTCCCTCTTGTTCGCCTTCTTTTACCACGTCATACGTGTCTTTGGGTTTGACCTTGACTATACGATATGGACCAAGATAATTTGACTTCAGCTTCAAGCCTGGCCCCATTTGCGTGCGTTTGATTGCCACCAAGTCATTTAGCTCGTATGCTCGAGGAGGTTTACGCCGCAAGTTGTAATGTCTTTGATTTTCGTGCTGCACTTTTTCGATTTGCTTCTTCGCGTCGTCTCTCAATTGCTGCCTGGCGTTCTCGAAACTATCTAATATCTCCTGTTCTATAGTTTCTTTCATTTTGAGATCATCTTCGGTTTTCATCTTAGTTCCTATTAATAGCTCGAAAGGTGTCGTGTTGATGCTCCGCTGGTAGGTTGAATTCAACATCTGTTGTAATTTTGGAACATGCATGTACCACTTGCTAGATTCTTCAATCAACATTTTTGCCAACACCGGTATGATTGTGCGATTCATCCTCTCAATCTGGCCGTTTGCTCTTGGTAGGCCGGCGGTGATCTTGTAGTGTTTGATATCCCTTTTGTGACAATAATCTTCGAACTCATTCGAGGTGAAGGCCGTTCCTCGGTCTGAAATGATGTAGCTCGGATTTCCGAACACACTCTTTTGTAATTCCAGCTTGTCAATGACTTCTTTAGAGGTTGTAGATTTAACGGGGTACAGCCATATGAATTTTGTGAAGGAGTCGACTACGGCCAAAATGTGTTTGTAATTTTTATTCGTCGACTCAAGCGGTCCTAAATGGTCAATATGATAGGTATGTAGTGGTACGTCTTCTTTGGTCAACGGATGTAACAGACCTTCCCTCTTTCTGGCTTTCTTGTTAATTAAGATACATTTTAAACAATTATCGATGCACCTCTCAACTTTAACTCGTAGATTAGGAATATAGAACTCTTGCTTGATGTTTTCTTCAGTCCGCTTTGATGCGAAGTGTCCCTTCTCGTGAGCTCGCTTTATGATCTCGGCTTGCATGGATTTTGGTGCCATTAATAATTCGTACCCATTTACGTGCTTGTAGACTAATCCATTGCGCAAAAGAAAATCTTCGTGTGGAGCCTCTTCCAGACGATTTTTGACAGCTCGTATCTCCTCGTCTAAATTTTGTGCTTTCTTGATTTGTGGAATTATGTTACTGCCAATTACGACCATGACTGGGTTGCGACTTAGTGCATCTGCATGCTTCATTCTTGCTCCCGATCGATGCTCCATAATGTAGTTAAAATCTTGGAGAAACAGGACCCATCTCGCGATTCGGGTCGACAAATCTTTCTTGCGCATCGTTTGCTGAAATGCAGAACAATCAGTAATGATTTTGAGTTTTATCTAATAGATAAATACGAAACTTCCTTAGAGCTTCTACCACCGCTAGAGCTTCAAGCTCGTAACTTGAATATTTCCTTTCAGCATCAGTCGTTTTGTTACTCATAAAGTACACTGGGTGCAATTGATTGTCTGTGGGTGATTTCTGCAGCAGAACTGCTCCGTATCCATCTTGACTGGCATCCGTGTGTACTTCGGTTTCATAGTCGAAATTGTATATGCGCAAAACCGGCTCTTCCGCAAGACGCCTCTTCAGCTCTTCAAACGCCTTTCTTTCGGGTTCCGTAAATCGGAATATTGAATTCTTCTTTAGTATGTCACTCAGCGGTTTGGCAATCCTTGAGTAATTAAGGATAAATTTTCGAAAGTATCCTGTAAGTCCAAGGAAGCTTTGAACTTCCTTTATCGTTCTTGGTTTAGGATATTTTAATACAGTTTTAGTCTTTTCAACAGAAGGATACAGTTTGCCATCCTCGATCACGTATCCTAAAAATGCAATACGGGTTTGCAACAGCTGACATTTCTTCTTATTAATCTCAAGCCCATATTCCTTTGCTCGTTCCAGCACGATCTTCAGGTTGTCGAGAGCGTCTTTTTCATTTTCTCCTGGTATTATGAAGTCATCGACGAGTGACAAAACTATTTCTTTTACTATCAGATCTTCGAAAATTACGTTTATGTATCGCTAAAACACCGCCGCTGAGTTGCAAAAGCCAAATGGTACTCTCAAGAATTCGTACTGACCATTATGCGTCACGAATGATGTGTATTTCCGGGCATCTTTCTTCACACGTACATGGAAGTATCCGTTCCTGAGGTCAATGGTACTGAACACGCGTGCCTTTTGCAATCTATCCAGTATATCTTCGATTAAGGGAAGCGGATGCCGATCTTTATCTACTATCTCATTCATCGCTCGGAAGTCTATACATACTCTTGGCGTCCCGTTTCGCTTTCGTACTATCACCACTGAACTGGCGTACTCAGATGAGCATGGCTCTACTATTCCTTCCTTAATCCATTGCTCCACTTGTTCTTCTACGATCTTTCTTTCCGGCACCGGTAAACGCCTCGGTCTCGCATAAATCTTTCGGTTGTCTTTGACATTAATCGCCATATCAACACTGGCGTCCTTCGTCTTCTCGGGTCGATACTCTTCAAGTAGGCGTTCTACCTCTTTCCTTACTTCTTTGCTAGCAATATGCGCGGTGTCTGGAATACTTTCTTCTATGATATAGCTGGGTAAGTGCATTAAGTCTGATTTGTGTATCTTCTTAATGATGATGCCGTTTTGCTTAATCATGAGCTCGGCTTGCGTTAGCAACTCGTTTCCTATTACAGCTTCCATAGTCATGACGTCATTTGATACTACATATATAATTACTTGAAAAGATTCATTATCAATTAAGATTTCTTCCTCAAGGTATCCCATAGGCTCTACTTCATTTCTTCCAAATCCTGAAAAACGCAATGTAGTTCTGGACAATGGAGGTGATCCGACTGTTTTGTACGAATTATCGTTAATAATGTTGAATTGACTGCCAGTGTCAATCAAAGCATTTAACTGCTTGTTCCGTATCTCGATCGTCTTGTACATACTTCTTGGGGTACCTAGGCTATTCACAGGCTCGGTTCTTGTCGGTACTTCTTCTTCTTCTTTTTTCTTTATTTTTTCTTTTTTACATTCGGGAGCCTTATGTCCAAACTCGTTGCAATTGAAGCATTTTACGCCTTTGCTTTTGGACTCACACTCAGTTGACCTGTGGCCCTTGGCTCCGCAGTTGTAGCAACAAACATCGTCTTTTGGTTTCGCCTTCTTATTTACAGCCGTGCTCAGAGGTTTACTGGAATTTGAGATCTTTGTTTTCATTCTTTCGTATATCTTTAATTTCTCTTTAAAGTCCTTTGTGTTCTTTGCTCCGTACATAATTCTTTTATTTGCAACGCCGTCATCTATGCCATCGATAACGTAATAGTACAGTGCCTCGTCTTCAATTTCACCTCTATTAGCTATTTCCTTCATAGCTAGAAAATAAGCTTGCACTGATTCATCTTTTCTAATTCTTCTTTTACCCAACAGCTTGTGTAATTCGGCATTATTCATTTTATGACTAAATTCATCTTTAAGCGCTTGCCTTAATTTCTTCCATGACGTTATGCCTCTTTCTCCCTGAATAAACAGTTTCGCTAAGCCTGTCAACGTTTTTTTGGCAAATATCAACCTCTGAATATCAGTCCATTCGAATAATTCAGCGGATTCCTCGATATTCATTATCCAACGTTCCACCGGATATTTCTCGTCTCCATTGAAATGCCGTATCGAATCTTCGACATCTCTGAAGGTCATTGTAAACTTTGTGCTTACCTTTCTAGCTTCCACTATTACCGATCGCTCGTCTTTTTTTTTATCTTTATTTTCGTCTTCGTCTTCAGTCTCATTGTCCTCCTCTTCTTCGTCTTCTATTTCTTCTCTTGTCTGTCTTACTTCTTTATTGCTTCCTATGCGTTTTCTTTGTCGTTTTGCATCCTCATCGTCGCTTTGTTCTTCGTCTTGCTCGTCATCGTCCTTATCACTTTCTTCTCCATCCGGCCTAATAGCATCGTTAAGTGAATTGAGATCTACTAAGCAGCTACATATGCGCTGATTCAATTCTTTCTTTGTCCCAGAGTAATCTATAGCTAAAATATTGCATACAGAGATTAAATCTCCCCAACTAAGATTACCTTCCACGAATGCTATTTTTGATCGATACTCATCTGAATCACTGGCGAATGGGAAGCCCTTGAATTCACGCAACCGCTTTCTGTTGCCTCTATCACCTTCTTGCTCGAAAATGAATTTATGTAACGCTTTGATGGCCTTTGTTGAGCTCGTTTTGAGGTTATTGGCCACCGTTTTAATTTGCTCGAGCCTCTCCATTGCTACGTCTTCGATAATACCTTCGACTGGGTATGTTTTCTTGTCAATGTCGTGCTCACGCAATCGTCTTTCTTCTTACGTCTTCCGGAATTTTCCGTCGTCTTTCGTCGTCTTATTGTGCGTATATTTTTCACGCGTACTACCATCCCTTCTTCTTGACACTTCCTGTATGTCTCGTATATCCCGGGACGAACCCCCAATTTTGTAGGAATTGTTTATTATTGAATAAAAATACAAAGTTTAAATAAGTGTATCTCTTTTTTTTATGAACGTGATCTCGGTGGTACGTTCACTCACTTACTGAGCGCTCCTGTCGCTCCTCTCTACGCCCTCTCTCTTTGCTCTCTGCCGGTAACATTTTTCGAGCCGCGGGGTCAGATCCCATAATATGAATATAATCGTTTCTTATTCTAAAATCATGTGCTTAAACTACGTTTTAGTATGGGTCTAGGGAATCCGTATGACGTACATGGTTTGTTGTCTTCTTCGTATATCCTGACTGACGGTCGTTTCGTATATTTCTTTTTATTTTTTATAATTATATAAATTATTAATATTATTATAATAACTGTGGTTATTCCACTTGTCGCCATAGAATATACGAATTGTTTTTTCATAAAGAATTTGTCATTATTGTTTTGCAAGTCATTGTTTATATCTTTCAATTTATTTCTTAATTCTGTTAATTCTGAATGCTGTACGATATTCTGTTGTTTCGTGTCTAGTATGTCTGTATTGTCTCGTATAAATGTAATATTAATTTCCGGTAAATACGTTTCTATTTCGTTACCTTGTATGACTTCTTTTGGTTGGATCGTCATTTCTGTTGTTATTAATTTACATTTATTTTGAAGGGTAATTCGCCCTGTTCCTTTAATTACTTTTCTAATCTCGTTACAATTTTCGCATTGAATTATTATTGATTGTTCGCGTACAGTTGAGTATAGCCAAGTACGTGGCTGTTGCAACGGTATCCATATCGTTTCTGTCGCAATTACATGTTTACTTTTGCAAGCCTCTTTTTGGTTTTGTGGTTGCAAGTACATTTGTATTTCGCACGGTGCGTTTGGATTAATACGGTGTATTGGTTGCGTTTTCTCAGATATGTATCTGGAATTTATTTGGATACACTTTTTTATGCCTTGATCCGTTAAAATTTTTTCCGGTATTCCGTGTTCAAGTACAATCTTTGTAACGAATTCTTTACTGACCGTGTTCGCTTCTTGGTTTGGAATCGGTATCGCTTTGCTGAATTTCGTTAAGTTGTCTTGGAATGTTAAAAGATATTTATTTCCGTTTGTTGTAACTGTTAGCGGTCCTACAATATCTAACGCGCATTTTTCGAAAGGTTTAGTAGGCGTATCCGTGATTATTAACGGTACTCTTTTTTCGCGATAGTTTATTTTTTTGGCAATTCGCATTTTGCAATGTATTTTTCTACATCCTTCGTTATTCCTGGCCAATTGTAATTTAGACGGATTCTTTTTATCGTTCGTTCAACTCCTTGATGTCCTCCTGTGGGTGCATCATGATATTCATATAATATCTGTTTCTTGTCTTTCTCCGTGTATATTTTTTCTTCGTCGGAGTTTGTTTCTTCTTCTATTGCGAGGATCTCTCGTTCTTCCTCTTCTGTTTCATGCGCTTCTCTTGTTACATTGCGGCTCAGTGCATCGGCGTTCGCGTTCACTCGTCCGGCTTTATGGATGATTACATAATCATATTCTTCGAGTTTTAATCTCCATCGGATCAATCTCGATCCGGGATCGTTCACATTAAATAACCAGATTAATGGTTTGTGATCGGTTACGATTTTAAATTTCGTACCGTATACGTATGGCCTAAAATGTTTTACAGCCCATACAATCGCTAATAATTCTTTCTCGGTTGTATTGTAATTCTGCTCCGCCCGCGATAAAACTCTGCTGGCGTAAGCAATTGGCCGGTCGTTACCTACTTTTCCTTGTGACAATACTGCTCCGATTGCATAGTCGGAAGCATCAGTGGTCACTATGAATTCTTGATTGAAATCTGGATACATTAGCACTGGCGCTGTCATTAATCTTTCTTTTAGTATTTCGAAAGCATTTTGCTGTTCCATAGTCCACTCAAATTTTTCCGTTTTCTTCGTTAATTTCGTCAGTGGCTTGGCTAATTTTGAAAAATCTTCTATGAATTTTCTGTAATATCCCGCGAGTCCTATGAAAGATTGTATATCTTTTACTTTCTTCGGCGTCGGAAATTCCTTTATTGCCGTTAACTTTGACGGAGCCGGAGATATCCCATTCTCCGAAATTATGTGTCCTAG
>NW_021853734.1:54360-54567 GCF_003651465.1 Formica exsecta
GCTCCGCCCGCGATAAAACTCTGCTGGCGTAAGCAATTGGCCGGTCGTTACCTACTTTTCCTTGTGACAATACTGCTCCGATTGCATAGTCGGAAGCATCAGTGGTCACTATGAATTCTTGATTGAAATCTGGATACATTAGCACTGGCGCTGTCATAAATGTTTCTTTTAGTATTTCGAAAGCATTTTGCTGTTCCATAGTCCACT
>NW_021853735.1:0-704 GCF_003651465.1 Formica exsecta
TGTGACATTTTTCGTTCTTCATCATCATTATCATCATAAGTTTCACACTCTCACATACGTATGCTCGCACGCACACACGCAAAGCGAGTTTGTCCCTCAAGGCGCGTTTGCAGCGCTCATGTACGATTATTCGCTTGAGTGTGCAAATACGCCTTGAGAGACAATGTGTATGTGCGTGCATACGCATATGATACGTATCAAGCGGTACGCGTAGAGATGAGCGATGTTGAAAAAAAAAATCGACCATCAAATAATCGATCATCAAAAATAACTATTCTCTATAATCGATTTTATCTTGAAAGCATCGATAATAATCGATTAATATCTAATTTTTTTTAAACAAAACAAATAAACCTAAAGCCCATATCAGTCTACGCATTGAAGATTGAAGATTAAAAATTAAAATTGTAATTTGACGGATATATATTAATTGGAGACAATGCTTATTGGCCAGTTGCAAATAAAGTTTTTTAATTGGTCAATCACGCTTTCGCGGATTATTCCCAATCTAAAATCATTAACATCATTCTAATTCATATTGTTGTCAATCCAAATAAACACGAATAATCGAATGGATATTGTGGCTGCCGTAGGTCGTCACATTAAGCACAATCCGCGATACAATAGTGCGACCCGCAACTTTAGCGGCCCACGCGCTCGCGCGTCCGCGCGCAGTTCCGGGCGGCGCCGCTACGCGGCAAAGG
>NW_021853736.1:0-2158 GCF_003651465.1 Formica exsecta
TTTATATTATAAAATAAATTTATATTTATATATAAAACGAATACTTTTTATCGCGAGCGCGTATTCTTCCGCGATAAGAGAGCGCCAACGCTTACTAGAAAGATAGCGCGAGAGCGAGAGGAAATCGAAGAAGGAAAGAGAAGCGAAAAGAATCAACACTTCGTTTAATATATAGTATTTATTCATAAAGAATCACATTTTACAAATGCGTAATACACGAAATATATAAGTATAAACAAAAATCAAATTTTATTAACGCGTGAAGTTACAGCTCAAAGAACGGCTGTGATTCGGGCTCGTAACCCTCTAATTGTACATTCGCTGGCGGTTCATTCTCGTCGCCCATCGACGGTTCGGCCTCGTCCTTCATCGGCTGCGATTCGGGCTCCTCGTCGATTAATTGCGATTCGGGCTTCTCGTCGATCGGTCGCGATTCAGGCTCTTCGTCGATTGGCCGCGATTCGGGTTCCTCGCTGATTGGCTGTGGTTCGGGCTCCTCGCTGATTGGCCGCCATTCGGGCTCTTCGTCGATCGGTGACGCGATAACTCGCCTATTCTCGTGTTCGTGAAGCCTGTCGATTAATTCAGGGATGGCGAAGTCGCGATCGCGAAACTCAAATTGCTCGGGGGCTAGCGCGACGTCGCGTTGGCGAGCGTCGCCCAACGCGCTGTGAACATTTTGCGCCTGCGCGAGCATAGTCCTCGTCTTCGTAAATAAATCATAGAGCGATTCTCGCGCCGTTCTTATACAATCTTCTATCTGTTGTCTAAAGTAAAAAGTAAAAGGATTATTACCAATTATAATTTATTATAAAAAGTATTATAAAAATTTTAATCGTATACTTACATTGAACGCGCGATATCGATGTCTCCATCCAGCTGAAAGTTCAGTCTGAGCAAATCCGGACTGTTCTCGATAATGCCTCGCGCAAATTCGAAGCGAGATCTCCCAAAACGTAAGCCTTTATTGCAATTAAATCGCCGTTCACATTAATATAATCGGCCGCGTTAATTATCTGCTCGATTCGTTCCATATAGTAGTTCGCGACTGATTTTAATTCTCGTTATTTCACACCTCGCCACTTTGCTCTTATTGATATCGTATCGAACGGGCGCGCACACTTACGCGAATCGCAGGAATATAGGCATTTGCCCGGCGACCTTCGACGGTCCCGGGGGAGCCCTAGCTCAAGCGTTCTTTCGCTATGGAATGACCGATTTCGCGTCAGAGGTACACGTTGACGATTCACAACCGTGGCACGTGTATCTAAATAAAAATCCTCCCAACACGCATCATTTGTTGCAAACGCTGACGCACGAGATTGGCCACGCTTTGGGTCTACAACACAGCATGCGCAACGACTCGATAATGTTTCCATATATACCCGATATCGAGAATCAATTTCCGGTTAAGTTGAGCATAGAGGATATTCTGGCTATACAAAATCTGTACGGGTCTCACGACGACGGAAACTATCCAACGGCGACTCCCGCGACTACCGCAACGCCCGCTACGACGAGTGTCGCGTTAATTGACCCCGCGCGCGCGGTTCTCTGCGCTTTACCGCGCGTGGACGCCGCGCTGATAATGAATCACCGATTACATATAGCTAATCGCCGTAATGTGTGGTCAATCGACGTAATCGAGAAACGCTACGGTAGGCCCATGGATTACGCTCACGGATTACGCGGCGTTTCTCCCAGCGAATTTCACGCGCCTATCCGCCGCGTATCGAAGACCCTCGGGCGATCTCGCACTATTCGCGGACGATTCGATCCACCTCGCGGAATATCCCAGCCTTAAGCTAAAATCGGGTTGGCCGAGATATCTCCACGATATCGGACTTCCTCGAAATGTTAAGATTAACGCTGCGATAAACACGCACACGGGACGAACCTACGCGATCTACGACGACGACAAGGTAGCGGAGATTGACGAGTGCCGCATGATAGTCATTAGACACGCTCCATTAAAAGATATATTTCCCGGAATACCGCCCGCGATAACGTCAGCCTTTCGATATATCGATGGCAATCTATATTTTTTCGCAAAACGTCAATTTTACGTCTTTAACGAATTTACGAATATCGTAACTTCGGCGGGTCCTTTCGATCTACACGCGCTCGGTATCGAGTGTCCTACGGATGGGCTGCTAAG
>NW_021853736.1:2237-6044 GCF_003651465.1 Formica exsecta
GATATTCTGGCTATACAGAATCTGTACGGGTCTCACGACGACGGAAACTATCCAACGGCGACTCCCGCGACTACCGTGGCGCCCGCTACGACGAGCGTCGCGCCAATCGACCCCGCGCGCGCGGATCTCTGCGTTTTACGGCGCGTGGACGCCGCGCTGATAATGAATCACCGATTATATATAGCTAATCGCCGTAATGTGTGGTCAATCGACACAATCGAGAAACGATACGGTAGGCCCATGACGCTCACGGATTACGCGGCGTTTCTCCCAGAGAATTTCACGCGCCTATCCGCCGCGTATCGAAGACCCTCGGGCGATCTCGCGCTATTCGCGGACGATTCGATCTACCTCGCGGAATATCCCGGTCTTAAGCTAAAATCGGGTTGGCCGAGATATCTCCACGATATCGGACTTCCTCGAAATGTTAAGATTAACGCTGCGATAAACACGCACACGGGACGAACCTACGCGATCTACGACGACGACAAGGTAGCGGAGATTGACGAGTGCCGCATGATAGTCATTAGAAACGCTCCATTAAAAGATATATTTCCCGGAATACCACCCGCGATAACGTCAGCCTTTCGATATATCGACGGCAATCTATATTTTTTCGCCAAACGTCAATTTTACGCCTTTAACGAATTTACGAATATCGTAACTTCGGTGAGTCCTTTCGATCTACACGCGTTCGGTATCGAGTATCCTACGGATGGGCTGCTAAGACAATTGCGCGATTTCCTAAGTCGCGTTTATCGTCTCAGCGACGCGACCGAGAGAGAGAGAATCGACGAGGAGGACGACTAGAGCGACTCTACCGTCATTTTAAAAAAATAGAATATAAGAGAGGACGCGCGCTCTATCCATCTCCCTCGGCGCAATATATATTAGCGTCCGCTCGCGGATCGCGCGCTAGAAGCGACGCGCGTCCCTTAAAAATCGCGATAACGGATCACGCGCTAAAAGCAGCGCGAGAGATCGCCGTCACCTCCTTAAAGAACGAGTCGCGTCAAAAGAGTCGCGCCAAGGTCAAATCGCGCTGGGAGAAATCGCGACCTCAATCGAGTCGAGCGTCATCTCCCGGGCGATCTCGTACGGCCTATCTCACCTACTGGTACCCAGTGTGAACTGCCCTCTCACGGCGTCTCTCTTCATCCTCCTTCTCCCTCATCACTTTTTCCACAAAAGCGAAAAAAACAACCCAGTTCTCCTCCGATTCCAATATGGCGTTCACAATATCCCCCAGGGAAAAGTTCCTAGCTAGCCCTAAAGCCCGTTTCAAACGTATCCTTTCAGGATCCCATGCTGGACAATCTTTTAGCGTGTGCCGGTTCCTCACCACAAGTCACAGCTCGCGTCCCTTTTTCTGCCAATCCGATAAAGGAATTTCGCAAAACAGCCATGACCTGTAAGAATTTAAGTCATATGGAATGTCATACCGCCAAAATTTCGAGACAACCACGCGTCCAATGTGGGCTTGACAGCCAGCTTGGTCCATTCTCCCGGGGTGTTCGGTTTCTCCAACTGTGCCCTCCATTCTAGTTGTTTCATCCTCTCAAATTGTATTCTTAATTTCCCTAGAGTAGCTCCCATTTTCCCTATGTGCCCGAGTGCGTTCATAAATACGAACCCGCATCAACGCCACTAAACAAATTGGAGGTATACGAGCCAGCAGAGAAGCAACGCAGCTGGACACAGTCCGATAGGCCGAAATAACCCTCTGAGCGACCGATCGTTCAAGACTGGTAAAAACATTTAGCAGTTTGCTAGTAGCGAGCGCGTTGTCACAAACTGGTGCCCCATACAACAAAACTGATGAAACTACATTGGCGTAAAGCCTACGCCGTCTCTCATCGGGACCCCTAAGATTCGGCATCAACCTATTAAGAGCACGAATAACTTTATTGGCTTTCTGTTCTGTGTACCTAAAATGGTCGCTGAAAGTCCAGTTGTTATCTACGATAATGCCTAGATATTTCATACCGAGCTTAAAATCGATCGAAATATCCTCAACTGTAATTGTTCTCGGCAGGTCAATAAGGCCCCTTGGATGAAACAATACTGCCTCTGTCTTGTCTGCAGCAACCTCCAGGCCTAGGCTATTTATGAAGTTTATCACCCTGGTAACAAATACTCCCGCCTTTAAATTAATATATACAACATTTAAGCCTGTGACGATAATAAGTGTGTCGTCCGCGTAGCATATAATTTGGCAGTCTTCCTTTTCGTTTGCCAAGTCTAACACACTATCGAAAGACACATTCTAAAGCACCGGACTTAGCACCGAGCCTTGCGGGACACCAGCCTCCATAGCCCTTGAATACCGAGTACCATCCTTACCAACATATTGAATCTCTCTATTGGAGAGGTAGGAATCTATAATCCTACGGATATAGGGGGGAAACCCTTTATGACCTAATGCTCTTCTCACAATCCTCCAAGGAATACTATTAAATGCATTCTTTATACCTAGTGATACCGCGATTGCATACCCGCCCCTAGCTACCGCAGATGTCGTAATAGTGTTCATTCTAAGAAGCACATCACATGTCGAACGATTCCTCCTGAACCCAAACTGGTTATCGGACAAATCGGATTTTGGATGTTCCACCTGCCACGAATAAATCCTCTCGGCGAACATACGTTCGAAGGCTTTACCGATTTCATCTATAAGGCAAATCGGTCTCACTTTGGGTAGTTCTACCGCATCTAGTATTTGATTGCCCCCCTTTCGTATCAAAACTAAATTGGCGCGTTTCCAGACTACGGGGAATTCACCTTTCTTGAGACATATATTAAAAAGATGCCCGACCTAGTCCAGTATCTCCTCCGTGACCACTTTCCACATAATCAATCGAAATCCATTAGGGCCCGGAACCTTTGCAGACGATGCAGAAGTCTTCTTGATTACCTCATCCGTCTCGGCCGGAGAAATTGCCCATTCATTCGACCAAACGAGGTTGGACCGATCCTTAATCCTATCTGCTAGTGGGTTTCTAGGAAATAAAGAATCTAGTAATTTCCCTAGGCTTTCAGTATCCAATAGTTCCGTCAGGCTGGGCGACGCAGATTTTAACTTTCCTAACACTAACCTAACCTAATCTAACCTAACCTAATCTTTTTTTTGTTTTGCGTAGGGGGAGAAAATGCATTATGCACCATACCCCGGGACGCCGGTCCCAGGGCGTGTACGGGACTCTCGTCCGGTAAAAACTCCCCCTTCGAATGTGAATCTCGTCGAACCAGAAAGTCGGGATGTCGGAGACCTACTTCCATCTGAGCTTCCAACACCTCGACGGTCCAAAAACTGCCTACCCCCGTAATCACCCAAAGTTCCTCCGCGACCCGGACATCCCATTCTCCCTCACCCCCTTTTGGCTCCTGCCCGTCCCAACCACCCTCCATACTTAAATATTAAATTGTGTGTGTGTTTATATGTATGTGTGTGTCTATGTGGGTTAGAAAAATTGTGAAACTTTAGCTCCTCAGAAAATGAGCTTAAGCCTAGAGCCCAAGCCCACCCTAAAGCATAGAAGTAATAAACCCCCCCCCCCAACCCTGTAAGAGTAAAAGTAAGAGTAAAGAATTAAATTACATTCAACCCCCTTCCTCTCCCTCCCATCCCATCCCTCCCTTTAGTTAGGCTTAAGCAACATTACTATACAATGTTCGGATTCCTAACTCAATCCGGTAACGGAGAAAAATACCATCACCATGACATGGTGACACAAACCAAAAAGGACGCTTGGACAGGGGAATTATCCCAGCCACTAGTGACAAGACTGATAACCCCCCCCCCCCCTA
>NW_021853736.1:6492-11761 GCF_003651465.1 Formica exsecta
CCCCCCGTAACCATGCGTCGATCGACAAAGCTACCAATCGGAGCCACCACCCTCGGATAAAAGACGGATGGAGCCCGCCCTCTCTCGGCGTCTCTCTTCGTCCTCTCTCTCTCTCTCTCTCTCTCTCATGGCCTTCTCTACATATGCGGACGGAGCGTTCCAATTAGCTTTCGTGGAACAAATGGCCTCGATCACATCTCCTAGCGTAAAACCCCTAGCTAGTTGTAAGATTTTTCTAAGAGCGATTCTCTCAGGATCCCAAGCAGGGCATTCTCTCAGCGTATGCTACACGTCATCCATATCTTCGCCGCAGAGGTCGCAGCTTGTGTCGGGTCTTTTACCAATATGAAATAAATACTTACCAAAGCAACCGTGCCCTATCAAAACCTGCGAGAGATGAAAGGTCATGCCACCATGTGAACGCGCCAACCACGCCTCCAACCTCGGAACTATCGCCATCTTTGTGAACTCGCCCGACGTGTTTGGTCTTTCCAAGAATTCTCGCCAATCGTCAAGCATCCTGAATTGCTCTTTTTCTCTAATTTGTTTTAGGATATCCTTAGTTAAGGTCTCATTTTCTCTATGCAGCACAATCCTATCGTATGTATTTTTGCGGGTCAAAGCCATAAGTCGTATCGGTGGAAGACGGGCCAACAATAGTGCCGCATTATATGACACTGTGCGGTAAGCGAATATCACCCGCTGTGCTACCACGTGTTCAATGGGAAGCAGCAATCTGGACATTCTATTGGTGGATAAAACATCGCCCCATATAGGTGCACCGTATAGTATGATTGACATGATTACTCCTGCGTATAACCTCCGGCGTTTTTCGTCCGGGCCTCGTAAGTTGGGCATTAAACGATTCAAGGCCCTCATAGCTTTATTTGCTTTTTCAACTATAAATTTAACATGATTACCAAAATTCCATCTATTATCCACCATAATGCCAAGGTACTTTATGGTAGATTGGAAGGGGATTGGTATGTCGCCGATCAATGTATCCATCGGGAGTCCGTGAGAGCCTCTTGGATGAAATAAGGTGGCCTCTGTTTTATTAGAAGCCACTTTTAGCCCTAAACTATGGATACGGTTAACGACGCGCGTGACAAACACCCCGGCTCTGAGTCGGGTGTGTTCTATATTTTGACCACTAACAACGACGAGGTTGTCATCCGCGTAACAAAGAATTTCACACGACTCCTCTTCCTCGGGCAAGATCCAGAACACCATCAAACGAGATATTCCACAATATCGGTCCGAGGACCGAATCCTGTGGGACACCTGCCTCCATAGATCTCTTATATTGTTTTCCGTCCGATCCAACATATTGGATAAACCTACTAAAGATATAGGAGTCAATAATCCTGATGTACAGCGGGAACTCTTTTCGTTTCAATTCTCGTCTTATCATCCTCCAGGGAATGCTATTGAAGGCATTCTGGATATCCAGAGATACAACAATGGCAAAACCACCCGACCTTACGGCATCGCTAGTGATATTTCTCAGACGGCGAAGTGCATCACATGTGGAACGGCCCTTACGAAAGTCAAATTGATTGGGTGAAAGGTCAGACTCAGGATGCTCTCCTTGCCAAGCGAAAATTCTTCCTACTAATATCCGCTCAAAAGCCTTCGAGATTTCGTCAATCAAGCAGATGGGTCTTACCTTAGGGATTCCAATAGGGTTTATTTCCAGATTTCCTCCTTTAGGAATCAGCACGAGATTAGCGGATTTCCATTGGGCTGGAAATTCTCCCTTTTTCAAACAAAGATTGAAGATGAACCTGATCCAATCTAACTTCTCCTCGGTTACTTTTTTCCATAGCCCGAGACGAAAGCCGTCTGGGCCCGGGGCCTTAAAGGAGGGAGATGATACTTTCTTTATAGATCTAAATACCTCTCCTGGTGTAATCGCCCAGTCGTCGGACCATACAAGTTCCGACCAATCCCTATACGTTTCAACTTCGATATTCCTAGGAAATAGTGAGTCTAGTAACTTATCTAGTACATCTGGTTCTAAGGGTTCCGTAATTTCCGGAGACGAAGTTCTAAGTTTCTTAAATACGATTTTATAGGGCAAGCCCCATGGGTCACCATTTATTGTGTTCAGGAGTTCTTGCCACGCTAACGATTTAAGTCTGTTTATTTCCGCACGCAGTTCTTTCCGCTTTCGCTTATAGATTAATCCTAATTCCGCAGTAACTTCGCATGAGCGCTTCCTCTTCTTCGCTTTTTGCCAGAGATGTTTGGCACGTAGATAATTCGCACGCAGTTGATCCACGGAGTCCTGCCATCAGTATGCTTTTTGGCGGGGTTTTTTAAGTCCCACTCTTGAAGAGGCTGCATCGCAAACTTCCTCCATGGTGCGATCCAGCCAGTTAACCATTTTATTGATATCCTGCTCTTCAGGCTTGGGTCCGCCACCTCTCCATATCATTACAGCAGTAAAGAAATCCTCATCTAGTTTCTTGCTGTTCCATCTGCGTTGCATCAATTTACTTGGTGGTATTTCTGATTTATTTATGTGGATATTAAATTCAATATAAAGATGATCGGAGAGGGATTCTAAATATATATAGTAAAATGAAAGACAAATTTTTTAAACGTTAATATAAAAAGATCAGCAATTTTAAACTTGAACATATATCGAATGTCCATAAGATGTACTGATTAGGATACTTGATTCATATCTAAAAGAGGACATCCAATTCATGCCCTATTTATGTCCACGGACATGTGGACATAAACTGGACTTAAAATGTGTGTCCATAAGATGTCCAGTGCTATCTGGGTGTGTGTTGTGAAAATTTGTTTTTCTTAAAATCGGTAAAACGTTTTAGTATTACCAAAATAAGAAATAAATTCAGTGACACAAAGATGGTTAATGAATTGATTAACAAAATTGTTAATAACTCATCGGAATATGTCTGCAAGACATGTAAAAAATATGTTTCATTAGGACATGTTCTAAAAACAGCATCAAATGCAGATTTAAAATTTCCAAATGTGCCAAAAGTTGTAACAAACTTGACTGCAGTTGAAGAACGAATGGTGTCACCGTATATTCCATTCATGCAAATAAAAGCATTGCAACCGTATGCCATTAATCCTCAATTATCATTGAAAGGAAGTATAGTTAATATTCCAGTTGAAATTAATGAAATGGTAAATGTTTTACCTAGAAGTTTTGATGAAATGTCGACTATTCAAATAAAGCTGAAAAGACACATAGAGCACAAATCTGATTACATGTACGAAACCATAAAACCAGCAAAAATTTGTGAAGCTTTAGAGTACTTACAAAAGACACCTTTGTATATAAAAAACAATATAAATATTGATAACGAATTTTTTAAAAAATACAATAAAAACTTTAATGCTGAATTTGAATTTATTGTCGATAATAATGATAAACGCGATAACTGCAATAATATAAAAAAATCGTCTGATGTAGAAAAACATGACAATATATCAGATTCAGAAGAATCAGATTATTTTGAACCAATTGATGAAGTTCTTATTGTCGATAGGAACCAGGAGATATCTGAAAATATTAAAATCATAGCTCCAGGACAAGATAAATATCCAGTCCCTTGGCATGTAACGGAAAATATCGATAAATTGTGCTTTCCAAAAATTTTTGGAGGAGAAATTTTAGACAAGAAAAAAAAGTTGACNACCTTTTTATAAATGAAAGAGTGCTACGCTATATAATGTTGCACTCTGGAAAATTTAACTTATACCTGTCAAAAGCCACTATGGATAACTGCGAGCAGTTATCGATATAGACATTCATATCAGTTAATATAGATATACACATCAAGAATACATATTTGAGTGCATTTGTCAAATGAGTGTCATATAGTTTGTTATATATTTATTTGTCATGCATTATATGCAGCTACAGATAAATATAAATAACATTGATGAAACGCAGTCTGTAAGGTTAAATTTCTATTTATCTTTTTAAATTTTGTGAAGCTTGTAACCGTAATTTCTTTTTAATTATTTAAATAATAATTATTTAGTCAGCGGGCGGTTCTTCGGTGCCCATGGCACACCTACGGCGCGTATCTCGAATATCGATCCCAATATCCCGAAAAATTCGATATATCACCAAATAACCGAGTTGGGCGCCAGGTACGGCAGGCCGCACCATTCACGATAATAGTAACGCTGAGAGACAATTGCGAGACCGATAATTAACGCGACGGCAAAATTCCGCGGCTACTCAATATACTCGAAATGGTAGAGGGGGTGGTTCAGGGGGGAAACGGAAGAGATCTTGAGAATCGAGAACACGGCAGCAAAAATGAGCATTCGATAAGTTAAAAATAAAAATTACAACAATAATATATTAAATGAAACAAGAGTATAGAGCAGTTCACAGAAGTAATAATCGTGGGCAACAATGGTTATTCTACAGGCGAATAAAATATATTATTTCCTCAGAGATCGGCACGACCGTGCGCAACACTATTAAATTACCGGGCGTCTTACGCGCTTTAACTCGACTTTTCGGCCGCGAGGATTTCCACCGTAATTTCTTTACGAGACTTTCCGTACGAGACTTAATTAGGCCGCGACAACTAAAGAAATCTCTCGAATGCGCCGGTAACTACTTTACGCATGACATTAATGACTGTCGGCGGCGGCGAAATGAATAGAGAGAGCTTAATTTATATAATTCAAATAAGCGATGTGTGCCCGTTGGCCGTGCGACTTAATCTACCAAATTGTTCACAAAGTTAATTCACCAAAACGCGTGGCTCGACAACTATTAAGGGCGCGACTCATCCGAATTAATTACCTACAAGAAATCGGCAACAAAATCGGGCTGGCGACACTCGTCCCACCGGCTGGAAGCCCTCGAATTTTCCGTTCGCTATTTCCGTCTCGATATCGCTCACACTTCCTGAGACCTGCGTCCTATCGGATGGCTCGCCCAACAGTGCCGAGCGAGAGTCCTGCAGGAGACACGCCGGCGCGATAAATCGCTATTGTGCCACCTATGGCGCTTTCGCGTTACGCAGGGCCGTCCTGCGGTCCTCGCGATCCTTGTTGTCATCACGGCCGTGTTGGTGGGTTCATCGCCCCGGAGTTTCCTAGATTTTCGGCTGTTCGGCTTAAAGGTGCGGGCTTACGGCTGCGCCCGATCGGCTCTCTATCCTATTTGGTCGAATAGGCTCCGCGTTGAGAGTCCGCTCGCCGCTCCGTCCTTGGGACTCCCTCGCTTCGTGCGGGTGGAGTGGCCGCCCCTTTGGCC
>NW_021853736.1:12826-18810 GCF_003651465.1 Formica exsecta
TTCAAAGAAGGGCTGAGCCTTCCTGCAGAAATAAAAATATAATGAATTGTACAAATTAATACAAATTATATCCTGAAAAATGCACAATAAATATAGCAGATACAGTAGAGATTTATCCACCTACACAAACTCTAGAAGAGAACGTACTAAATGAAAATTCGTGGCTAGATGATAGACCTTTAAATGAAATTATGAAGATAATAGAAAATAATACACAATTTCATCGTGTTGATGTACTATTTATTAATGGTTTACATTGGATTGATCCTATCTTTACCCAGGATGTTCAGATTGTTGGAAGTGATCAAGCTGGCAATCATTGGCACTGTATTTATTATGATGGTATTAAGCTTCATATATATGATAGTTTGTACTTTGCAACACATTCTTATGACAATCTAACATTATCTGAACAAAACTACATTAAAAAGAGATATCCTAATCTGACCAAAAATAATATAATATTTGAAAAAATTACAAAACAGCCGGACCTAACATCGTGTGGTATATTTGCAGCAGCATTTGCTGTATCAATAGCATTAGGAGAAAATCCATCAAATAAAATGCGAAGGAAAAACCATGTATTATACTTCCGTGCAAGAATATTATACCTCTTGTTGTGCTAAAAGTTAAGACTCTAGGACGACGTGAAAAACCAACGACATATTAAAATTGAGTAAGCTATCAAATCGTTCGAGCGCATTATTGACAGCTAATCAATGTTTCTCGTTTTATTTTTTCTTATAATAAAGTTAATTAAATGTTTCTTAAGTGAGTTTTTATACGAGATCATTTGCCAAACAGAATTATGTTCCATGCAACGATATTATACTGTTCATTGCGCTAAAAGTGAAGATGATTTCCAGAAGCACGAGCAAAAGTGTTTTGGTCAACAACGGAATATTAAAGTTGAGATAGCTATCAAGTCATTAGAGTGCATTATTGTCAGCTCAATTCTTTTAAACTGTTTATCAATGTTTATCGTGTTATCTTTTTGTTATAATAAAGTTAATTAAGTGTTTCTTAAATGAGTTTATATATTTCTAAAAATGTATAATCTATAACGTAAATGTATAATCTATAACGATTATATAAAAATAAAAAAAGTGTGTAAATTAGAAAATAGCATATTACTTATTTATCTTTATATTTCGTTTACAAAGCTTCCTCTATGAGGAAGCAAAAATTGAAAAAACCGCATGCTTAAAGCAGCTTAAGCTTTGTAAGATAAAATGATGAGGAAGCAATGTGCAAGTTTTTACGCGTGCAAGATATCCGTTCTCGCGAGAGCCTCTAGCAAGAAGCTCTGCAAGATTTCCGACACGCGTTGAAGGCAGTCAGTAAAGGAACATTTTGAAGATTTCCGTCGGAATCGCGGAGTACGTGCCGTCGCTCGCTCCTATAATTCCAAATAAAACTAACATTTAAAACAACTTGCACTCGATTCTTTTCTCAATCTCCTTATCCTCCAGCGGATCTACGGATTCGCGCTACACATTGCTTCTCGCTCAACTCTGAGCGTCTCTCTCAGTTTCGGGCGATCTCGTCGAGGTCGACTCCCGAACAGGTATATTTGGTTTATAATTAACTAAATCTGAATTTGACTGTTTTGAGAAAAGTACATTTTTTGCATTTTCTTCAGGTTTATTAAGATCTAATTTTATCTCAGTGTTTTGTGATAAATTCATATTTTTTGAACGAAATCTAAATTATCTTGTTTGTAGCAATATTCAACATTAAGATAATAACGAGAGTATGTGGATAATTAAATATTAGTTGAAATATCAATTTGTTTCTAAGATATATTAGTATCTGTTATAATGACGCGTCTGATTAAGTATTTAATATGTTCTTCCACAAATTTATCTACCCTCAAAAAATGATTAATGACTAAATTTTTTAATTTGTTAAATTCACTTTCAACTGATGCACTCAATACTGGTACACGTCCATAACCAAATTTGTCGGTGCATATATTACTCCATAAAGCAATTGTACCAGTATCACGTAAAAATTTATAGCGATATGAGATGCGTAATGTGCATTAGCCTAAATGCCATTCTGAGAAATACTGTTCTGAATCTCACAATTTATTTCTTCTCCCCATTTTCATCAATTCGAAGACATTTCCTTTGTTTGCTCATCTTTGTCAGATATTGGAATGGATTTTTTACTAATAAGCTCTTCCTTAAATTATGATCTCCTTTCCGATGATAAAATGTTCCAGAAATTGTTTCTGAATCTCACAATCAGATTTTATGCGTGTTCCTTGCAAATTGCCTTCTAATTCACATTGTGAAAAAATCAAAAGCGCTTTCAAAATTTTTCTCACATCTACTTAACGACACAGTCCAATAACAGCAAGATAAAAAATACGAACTGGTCGTAAAATAGATTTCAGAGCATCGAATATGTTTTCATAAAATGAGCGACACGTATACATATAACAATCTGATACTATATTTCGACAAGCAACCGTATGTCGCTCGATAGTTGGATAACTTGTAACTTTCTTTATAATAGCAGTTAATAAAACTCATGAAGCGTCTGTTACGACTTTTTTGGGATGTGGAGCACCTATTCTACACCATTCCATTAACTAAGATCTATGAAAGTCAAAAGTATGTATTTCAGTCAAAAACTGTGAAATTGAATATTGACCAGCAATAGAATTAATAACTATATAATACAAAAAATATATAATGGGACGACGTTCCATTTGGTCTATTCAATCTTAGAACTCTAACACCACTTGCGTCAATATTATAGGCCCGTATTCATAGACGAAGTTCAAGACGCTACTTAAGATCAACTTGGCTAAGATTCAATAAAGACCGTCTCAAGATCGATAGAATTCATATATATGAATTAAGATAATCGTAGCGAAGAAGTTCTTATCTAAGAAATTTTTATTCTATTTGAGACTGTCTTCGCAAAAAAGTACTTAAGATAATACTTATTGATCATTCTGCTATTTCCATATTATTTTTATTAGAATAACTGTGGATTCCACATGACAATCGCACGACCGCACCAGTATGAATAAAATCGGATTGATGGCGCCATCCCGTCGCGAAACATGAAACTCGATTTCAATCAATGACATCGCGATTTCGAAAGCAACCGTATTATTTCGTCCGCTCCTAAAAAGCGAAAACATTTCATGACCCTTGCTATACAATAGTCATGTGATTTGACGTCGCGCAAAACGATTGGATCGCGAGGATCACCAGTCCTCGCAGGATGGTGAACACGGGGAAGAAAATTTTTCCCGCAGTTTAGATGAGCCTCATCAAGAGAACGCATCGGACGCGCGCTCCTCTCAGCTTTCTTAATCATGCAGTCCGCGAGTCAATCTCCGTTAAAAAATTCTTTTGTTTGAATCCACGAGTGCTTAGACCATCGCTACCGCGATTTCTCGGAGTAGAACCGATAGTTGCCGAGTTTCTGTTGGAATCCAGCCCTGACTCCGCAGCACCGCGAATTTATCGTTATCCTCGCTCGCAGGATATCGTGACCCCGTCTCCGCGGTTCTCGTGTGGGTTGCGCGTCGCGTGCAACTTGTTGTAAATAGACTCGCTTTATATGAATTGTTCAATTAGTGCAATAAACTGTTAATTGTGATCAGTGCAAGCTATAAAACAGTCATTTCGTGAGTTCAATCACGTCATTCGAGTCATCCGTTAATCACTCCCGTTCCGCCACACCACAAGTTTCGGCGTGTCAATCGACGTGTGTTCCGGCAGTCTCCGTTTCGAACGCGCTTCCGACGGCATAATCGCGAGCTCGCGTAAGCAACGAACGAAACATTTCTGGTCTTTCGCGCCGGATCGGAATAAAGTGGTGTTAAAGAAACAATTTCAAGTGATTTTCAAATTACAGGGGCTCTCAATGTTTAGGGACTGGCAATAAATAGCTCAGCGACTCTTAGCAGAGAATCTCGTGTGCAAACAATTGTAAGTTAAATATCGGCGATCATAACGTGTCGTTCGATCATTACTAAGTGACTTTCCATTGTGAATATTGTGACTTAAAAAAAACTGAGTCGGTTAAATCGTTCATTACGAGCGAAGAATTATCAAAACAAGTTTGATTCTGTGCGCTCGTTGCGCTTCTATGCCATGGTATCTCGGGCTCTCGAAAATTTTAAAAAGGTCGAACGTCTCAACGACCAAAATTCGTTCAAGAATCTCATCTTTGAAAAAAACTTGGAGCCAGTGCATTCAAAACCATGCCGCTCTCTAGCAGATCTACCCTAAGGCGAAACGAGCAAACCTTGACTACTTCTAGGAAGATCAATTGGACGCACACGAGAAGATCTACCAAACAGCGTTGGATCTCATAATAGAGTGGTTAGAGGAACTTGAGCCCCCTGTGAGTCCGAACCGATCTCTTCAAACAGAACAGTTATTTTCGCGATCGGAAACAACGTTATCAGTGAAACATTTGCCGCCGATCAAATTGCCTCCGTTCTCAGGCCATTTCGCAGAATGGGAGAGCTTTTGCGATAGATTCACCGCATTAATCACTGAAAATAAGGATCTCTCCGATTTCTCGCGAATGCAATTCCTCGCATCAAGTTTAACCGGCTCCGCTTAAGTCATTTCCAATATTTCACTCATCGCGGAAAATTTCTCCGTCGCATGGAAAGTGCTCCAAGCTCGCTTCAAGAGCAAGAAGAAACTTATTGATCTTCACATTGCCGCATTATACAATTTACCTCCCATGTTGCGGAAATGGCCGTCGAATTACACTCGCTGCGCGATATGGCCGACAAATTCATCTCTGCTCTGAGGTGTCTTGGGCGATCATTGGAACAAATTCTTAACGATATTCTCGGCTACTTCGTCGTTCAAAAGCTCGATCCGTCCACTCGCCGAGCATGGAAATTAAAATGCAGTACAGAATCATCTCCTCTCCCATTTGACAAGCTGACAAAGTTTATTTCGTCGCGCGCTATCGCGCTTGATCAATTAGCTCCGCTAAATTCAAAATCGACCCGAAACGTTAAAGTCAATAACGCGACTAACTCCGACACTTCAGAACCGACTTGTACATTATGTAAGAAGCAACATTAGTTTAGCAAATGTGCATAATTTTTGAATAAGAGTCCGAGTCAACGACGCAAAATTGTAAAACAATCCAAACGGTGTTTCAATTGTTTCATGTCAGCCTTAAACATTCAGTTCAAGAATGTACCAGTCGATTTTCGTGTAGAACTTGCCAACAATGACATCATTCGTCACTTTACCTTGATTCGAGCTCTTCTTCCGACGTTAACTGTAATGTTTCTAACGCAAACACGCGGGGGACCGCGGCGAAACCATTAGGCGAGTGGTCCGCGGAGAGGGGGGAGGGGGACCACGTCCTAACCGATAGGCGAGGGATCCGCTAACCTAACCTAACCGGCAGGCGAGGGGTCCGCGGAGAGGGGGAGGGGGACCGCGCGAAACCGAAGGCGAGGGGTCCGCGGGGAAGAGGGAACGCAAAGGTACGATGCTGCGAGGAGGTGTGAGAGAGATAGCGCGAGGCGTTCGCAATGTGTGGGAGAGGGATAGCGCTAATAATATTCTATGGGCGTGGGAGAAGGATATCGCGAGGTGTCCATATGAGCGTAAGACAAGGATAGCGTTCGCATGCACGTTGGAGAGAGATGGCGCGAGGCATGCACTTGGGAGAGAGAGATAGCGCGAAGCATGCACGTGGATGATGCGAGATACGGCGTTCGCAAGGCGGTGCGAGAGAGATAGCGCGAGGCATGCACGCGTGTAGGAAAAGGATAGAGTCCGCATTGGCGTGGGAAAATGATGACATTCGTGGGAGAAAGAGAGAGATAATGCGAGGCATGCACGTTGGAAAAGGAAAGAAGGAGGCGCAGAAATAATCGACATATTTTAATATAATAATAATAATATTTATTCAAAATTGTGTATCATATAGATGTTTGTGTGTGCGTGTGTGTGTGTGTGTGTGTTTAAAAATAA